>NW_027152461.1:0-146418 GCF_040937935.1 Hyperolius riggenbachi | reverse complement strand
GGCCCCTAAACTATGTTCTGGGATGAAAGTTACAGCTTCAGTGAAATCCGTTTGCAAATCGGAGTGATAGATTAGAATCGAGAGCCAACGGTAAGTTTTCTATGTTAAACCATTACACCATTGAAAAACTGGTTACGTTTGCAATCGAAAGAAAAATGACTATAGTTGAAGAGGTAATGGCCCCTAAACTATGTTCTGGGATGAAAGTTACAGCTTCAGTGAAATCCGTTTGCAAATCGGAGTGATAGATTAGAATCGAGAGCCAACGGTAAGTTTTCTATGTTAAACCATTACACCATTGAAAAACTGGTTACGTTTGCAATCGAAAGAAAAATGACTATAGTTGAAGAGGTAATGGCCCCTAAACTATGTTCTGGGATGAAAGTTACAGCTTCAGTGAAATCCGTTTGCAAATCGGAGTGATAGATTAGAATCGAGAGCCAACGGTAAGTTTTCTATGTTAAACCATTACACCATTGAAAAACTGGTTACGTTTGCAATCGAAAGAAAAATGACTATAGTTGAAGAGGTAATGGCCCCTAAACTATGTTCTGGGATGAAAGTTACAGCTTCAGTGAAATCCGTTTGCAAATTGGAGTGATAGATTAGAATCGAGAGCCAACGCTAAGTTTTCTATGTTAAACCATTACACCATTGAAAAACTGGTTACGTTTGCAATCGAAAGAAAAATGACTATAGTTGAAGTGGTAATGGCCCCTAAACTATGTTCTGGGATGAAAGTTACAGCTTCAGTGAAATCCGTTTGCAAATCGGAGTGATAGATTAGAATCGAGAGCCAACGGTAAGTTTTCTATGTTAAACCATTACACCATTGAAAAACTGGTTACGTTTGCAATCGAAAGAAAAATGACTATAGTTGAAGAGGTAATGGCCCCTAAACTATGTTCTGGGATGAAAGTTACAGCTTCAGTGAAATCCGTTTGCAAATCGGAGTGATAGATTAGAATCGAGAGCCAACGGTAAGTTTTCTATGTTAAACCATTACACCATTGAAAAACTGGTTACGTTTGCAATCGAAAGAAAAATGACTATAGTTGAAGAGGTAATGGCCCCTAAACTATGTTCTGGGATGAAAGTTACAGCTTCAGTGAAATCTGTTTGCAAATCGGAGTGATAGATTAGAATCTAGAGCCAACGGTAAGTTTTCTATGTTAAACCATTACACCATTGAAAAACTGGTTACGTTAGCAATCGAAAGAAAAATGACTATAGTTGAAGAGGTAATGGCCCCTAAACTATGTTCTGGGATGAAAGTTACAGCTTCAGTGAAATCCGTTTGCAAATCGGAGTGATAGATTAGAATCGAGAGCCAACGGTAAGTTTTCTATGTTAAACCATTACACCATTGAAAAACTGGTTACGTTTGCAATCGAAAGAAAAATGACTATAGTTGAAGAGGTAATGGCCCCTAAACTATGTTCTGGGATGAAAGTTACAGCTTCAGTGAAATCCGTTTGCAAATCGGAGTGATAGATTAGAATCGAGAGCCAACGGTAAGTTTTCTATGTTAAACCATTACACCATTGAAAAACTGGTTACGTTTGCAATCGAAAGAAAAATGACTATAGTTGAAGAGGTAATGGCCCCTAAACTATGTTCTGGGATGAAAGTTACAGCTTCAGTGAAATCCGTTTGCAAATTGGAGTGATAGATTAGAATCGAGAGCCAACGCTAAGTTTTCTATGTTAAACCATTACACCATTGAAAAACTGGTTACGTTTGCAATCGAAAGAAAAATGACTATAGTTGAAGTGGTAATGGCCCCTAAACTATGTTCTGGGATGAAAGTTACAGCTTCAGTGAAATCCGTTTGCAAATCGGAGTGATAGATTAGAATCGAGAGCCAACGGTAAGTTTTCTATGTTAAACCATTACACCATTGAAAAACTGGTTACGTTTGCAATCGAAAGAAAAATGACTATAGTTGAAGAGGTAATGGCCCCTAAACTATGTTCTGGGATGAAAGTTACAGCTTCAGTGAAATCCGTTTGCAAATCGGAGTGATAGATTAGAATCGAGAGCCAACGGTAAGTTTTCTATGTTAAACCATTACACCATTGAAAAACTGGTTACGTTTGCAATCGAAAGAAAAATGACTATAGTTGAAGAGGTAATGGCCCCTAAACTATGTTCTGGGATGAAAGTTACAGCTTCAGTGAAATCTGTTTGCAAATCGGAGTGATAGATTAGAATCTAGAGCCAACGGTAAGTTTTCTATGTTAAACCATTACACCATTGAAAAACTGGTTACGTTAGCAATCGAAAGAAAAATGACTATAGTTGAAGAGGTAATGGCCCCTAAACTATGTTCTGGGATGAAAGTTACAGCTTCAGTGAAATCTGTTTGCAAATCGGAGTGATAGATTAGAATCGAGAGCCAACGGTAAGTTTTCTATGTTAAACCATTACACCATTGAAAAACTGGTTACGTTTGCAATCGAAAGAAAAATGACTATAGTTGAAGAGGTAATGGCCCCTAAACTATGTTCTGGGATGAAAGTTACAGCTTCAGTGAAATCCGTTTGCAAATCGGAGTGATAGATTAGAATCGAGAGCCAACGCTAAGTTTTCTATGTTAAACCATTACACCATTGAAAAACTGGTTACGTTTGCAATCGAAAGAAAAATGACTATAGTTGAAGAGGTAATGGCCCCTAAACTATGTTCTGGGATGAAAGTTACAGCTTCAGTGAAATCCGTTTGCAAATCGGAGTGATAGATTAGAATCGAGAGCCAACGGTAAGTTTTCTATGTTAAACCATTACACCATTGAAAAACTGGTTACGTTTGCAATCGAAAGAAAAATGACTATAGTTGAAGAGGTAATGGCCCCTAAACTATGTTCTGGGATGAAAGTTACAGCTTCAGTGAAATCCGTTTGCAAATCGGAGTGATAGATTAGAATCGAGAGCCAACGCTAAGTTTTCTATGTTAAACCATTACACCATTGAAAAACTGGTTACGTTTGCAATCGAAAGAAAAATGACTATAGTTGAAGAGGTAATGGCCCCTAAACTATGTTCTGGGATGAAAGTTACAGCTTCAGTGAAATCCGTTTGCAAATCGGAGTGATAGATTAGAATCGAGAGCCAACGGTAAGTTTTCTATGTTAAACCATTACACCATTGAAAAACTGGTTACGTTTGCAATCGAAAGAAAAATGACTATAGTTGAAGAGGTAATGGCCCCTAAACTATGTTCTGGGATGAAAGTTACAGCTTCAGTGAAATCCGTTTGCAAATCGGAGTGATAGATTAGAATCGAGAGCCAACGCTAAGTTTTCTATGTTAAACCATTACACCATTGAAAAACTGGTTACGTTTGCAATCGAAAGAAAAATGACTATAGTTGAAGAGGTAATGGCCCCTAAACTATGTTCTGGGATGAAAGTTACAGCTTCAGTGAAATCCGTTTGCAAATCGGAGTGATAGATTAGAATCGAGAGCCAACGGTAAGTTTTCTATGTTAAACCATTACACCATTGAAAAACTGGTTACGTTTGCAATCGAAAGAAAAATGACTATAGTTGAAGAGGTAATGGCCCCTAAACTATGTTCTGGGATGAAAGTTACAGCTTCAGTGAAATCCGTTTGCAAATCGGAGTGATAGATTAGAATCGAGAGCCAACGGTAAGTTTACTATGTTAAACCATTACACCATTGAAAAACTGGTTACGTTTGCAATCGAAAGAAAAATGACTATAGTTGAAGAGGTAATGGCCCCTAAACTATGTTCTGGGATGAAAGTTACAGCTTCAGTGAAATCCGTTTGCAAATCGGAGTGATAGATTAGAATCGAGAGCCAACGCTAAGTTTTCTATGTTAAACCATTACACCATTGAAAAACTGGTTACGTTTGCAATCGAAAGAAAAATGACTATAGTTGAAGAGGTAATGGCCCCTAAACTATGTTCTGGGATGAAAGTTACAGCTTCAGTGAAATCCGTTTGCAAATCGGAGTGATAGATTAGAATCGAGAGCCAACGGTAAGTTTTCTATGTTAAACCATTACACCATTGAAAAACTGGTTACGTTTGCAATCGAAAGAAAAATGACTATAGTTGAAGAGGTAATGGCCCCTAAACTATGTTCTGGGATGAAAGTTACAGCTTCAGTGAAATCCGTTTGCAAATCGGAGTGATAGATTAGAATCGAGAGCCAACGGTAAGTTTTCTATGTTAAACCATTACACCATTGAAAAACTGGTTACGTTTGCAATCGAAAGAAAAATGACTATAGTTGAAGAGGTAATGGCCCCTAAACTATGTTCTGGGATGAAAGTTACAGCTTCAGTGAAATCCGTTTGCAAATCGGAGTGATAGATTAGAATCGAGAGCCAACGGTAAGTTTTCTATGTTAAACCATTACACCATTGAAAAACTGGTTACGTTTGCAATCGAAAGAAAAATGACTATAGTTGAAGAGGTAATGGCCCCTAAACTATGTTCTGGGATGAAAGTTACAGCTTCAGTGAAATCCGTTTGCAAATCGGAGTGATAGATTAGAATCGAGAGCCAACGCTAAGTTTTCTATGTTAAACCATTACACCATTGAAAAACTGGTTACGTTTGCAATCGAAAGAAAAATGACTATAGTTGAAGAGGTAATGGCCCCTAAACTATGTTCTGGGATGAAAGTTACAGCTTCAGTGAAATCCGTTTGCAAATCGGAGTGATAGATTAGAATCGAGAGCCAACGGTAAGTTTTCTATGTTAAACCATTACACCATTGAAAAACTGGTTACGTTTGCAATCGAAAGAAAAATGACTATAGTTGAAGAGGTAATGGCCCCTAAACTATGTTCTGGGATGAAAGTTACAGCTTCAGTGAAATCCGTTTGCAAATCGGAGTGATAGATTAGAATCGAGAGCCAACGGTAAGTTTTCTATGTTAAACCATTACACCATTGAAAAACTGGTTACGTTTGCAATCGAAAGAAAAATGACTATAGTTGAAGAGGTAATGGCCCCTAAACTATGTTCTGGGATGAAAGTTACAGCTTCAGTGAAATCCGTTTGCAAATCGGAGTGATAGATTAGAATCGAGAGCCAACGGTAAGTTTTCTGTGTTAAACCATTACACCATTGAAAAACTGGTTACGTTTGCAATCGAAAGAAAAATGACTATAGTTGAAGAGGTAATGGCCCCTAAACTATGTTCTGGGATGAAAGTTACAGCTTCAGTGAAATCCGTTTGCAAATCGGAGTGATAGATTAGAATCGAGAGCCAACGGTAAGTTTTCTATGTTAAACCATTACACCATTGAAAAACTGGTTACGTTTGCAATCGAAAGAAAAATGACTGTAGTTGAAGAGGTAATGGCCCCTAAACTATGTTCTGGGATGAAAGTTACAGCTTCAGAGAAATCCGTTTGCAAATCGGAGTGATAGATTAGAATCGAGAGCCAATGGTAAGTTTTCTATGTTAAACCATTACACCATAGAAAAACTGGTTACGTTTGCAATCGAAAGAAAAATGACTATAGTTGAAGAGGTAATGGCCCCTAAACTATGTTCTGGGATGAAAGTTACAGCTTCAGTGAAATCCGTTTGCAAATCGGAGTGATAGATTAGAATCGAAAGCCAACGGTAAGTTTTCTGTGTTAAACCATTACACCATTGAAAAACTGGTTACGTTTGCAATTGAAAGAAAAATGACTATAGTTGAAGAGGTAATGGCCCCTAAACTATGTTCTGGGATGAAAGTTACAGCTTCAGTGAAATCCGTTTGCAAATCGGAGTGATAGATTCGAATCGAGAGCCAACGGTAAGTTTTCTATGTTAAACCATTACACCATTGAAAAACTGGTTACGTTTGCAATCGAAAGAAAAATGACTATAGTTGAAGAGGTAATGGCCCCTAAACTATGTTCTGGGATGAAAGTTACAGCTTCAGTGAAATCCGTTTGCAAATCGGAGTGATAGATTAGAATCGAGAGCCAACGGTAAGTTTTCTATGTTAAACCATTACACCATTGAAAAACTGGTTACGTTTGCAATCGAAAGAAAAATGACTATAGTTGAAGAGGTAATGGCCCCTAAACTATGTTCTGGGATGAAAGTTACAGCTTCAGTGAAATCCGTTTGCAAATCGGAGTGATAGATTAGAATCGAGAGCCAACGCTAAGTTTTCTATGTTAAACCATTACACCATTGAAAAACTGGTTACGTTTGCAATCGAAAGAAAAATGACTATAGTTGAAGAGGTAATGGCCCCTAAACTATGTTCTGGGATGAAAGTTACAGCTTCAGTGAAATCCGTTTGCAAATCGGAGTGATAGATTAGAATCGAGAGCCAACGGTAAGTTTTCTATGTTAAACCATTACACCATTGAAAAACTGGTTACGTTTGCAATCGAAAGAAAAATGACTATAGTTGAAGAGGTAATGGCCCCTAAACTATGTTCTGGGATGAAAGTTACAGCTTCAGTGAAATCCGTTTGCAAATCGGAGTGATAGATTAGAATCGAGAGCCAACGGTAAGTTTTCTATGTTAAACCATTACACCATTGAAAAACTGGTTACGTTTGCAATCGAAAGAAAAATGACTATAGTTGAAGAGGTAATGGCCCCTAAACTATGTTCTGGGATGAAAGTTACAGCTTCAGTGAAATCCGTTTGCAAATCGGAGTGATAGATTAGAATCGAGAGCCAACGGTAAGTTTTCTATGTTAAACCATTACACCATTGAAAAACTGGTTACGTTTGCAATCGAAAGAAAAATGACTATAGTTGAAGAGGTAATGGCCCCTAAACTATGTTCTGGGATGAAAGTTACAGCTTCAGTGAAATCCGTTTGCAAATCGGAGTGATAGATTAGAATCGAGAGCCAACGGTAAGTTTTCTATGTTAAACCATTACACCATTGAAAAACTGGTTACGTTTGCAATCGAAAGAAAAATGACTATAGTTGAAGAGGTAATGGCCCCTAAACTATGTTCTGGGATGAAAGTTACAGCTTCAGTGAAATCCGTTTCCAAATTGGAGTGATAGATTAGAATCGAGAGCCAACGCTAAGTTTTCTATGTTAAACCATTACACCATTGAAAAACTGGTTACGTTTGCAATCGAAAGAAAAATGACTATAGTTGAAGAGGTAATGGCCCCTAAACTATGTTCTGGGATGAAAGTTACAGCTTCAGTGAAGTCCGTTTGCAAATCGGAGTGATAGATTAGAATCGAGAGCCAACGGTAAGTTTTCTATGTTAAACCATTACACCATTGAAAAACTGGTTACGTTTGCAATCGAAAGAAAAATGACTATAGTTGAAGAGGTAATGGCCCCTAAACTATGTTCTGGGATGAAAGTTACAGCTTCAGTGAAATCTGTTTGCAAATCGGAGTGATAGATTAGAATCTAGAGCCAACGGTAAGTTTTCTATGTTAAACCATTACACCATTGAAAAACTGGTTACGTTTGCAATCGAAAGAAAAATGACTATAGTTGAAGAGGTAATGGCCCCTAAACTATGTTCTGGGATGAAAGTTACAGCTTCAGTGAAATCCGTTTGCAAATCGGAGTGATAGATTAGAATCGAGAGCCAACGGTAAGTTTTCTATGTTAAACCATTACACCATTGAAAAACTGGTTACGTTTGCAATCGAAAGAAAAATGACTATAGTTGAAGAGGTAATGGCCCCTAAACTATGTTCTGGGATGAAAGTTACAGCTTCAGTGAAATCCGTTTGCAAATCGGAGTGATAGATTAGAATCGAGAGCCAACGGTAAGTTTTCTATGTTAAACCATTACACCATTGAAAAACTGGTTACGTTTGCAATCGAAAGAAAAATGACTATAGTTGAAGAGGTAATGGCCCCTAAACTATGTTCTGGGATGAAAGTTACAGCTTCAGTGAAATCCGTTTGCAAATCGGAGTGATAGATTAGAATCGAGAGCCAACGGTAAGTTTTCTATGTTAAACCATTACACCATTGAAAAACTGGTTACGTTTGCAATCGAAAGAAAAATGACTATAGTTGAAGAGGTAATGGCCCCTAAACTATGTTCTGGGATGAAAGTTACAGCTTCAGTGAAATCCGTTTGCAAATCGGAGTGATAGATTAGAATCGAGAGCCAACGGTAAGTTTTCTATGTTAAACCATTACACCATTGAAAAACTGGTTACGTTTGCAATCGAAAGAAAAATGACTATAGTTGAAGAGGTAATGGCCCCTAAACTATGTTCTGGGATGAAAGTTACAGCTTCAGTGAAATCCGTTTGCAAATCGGAGTGATAGATTAGAATCGAGAGCCAACGGTAAGTTTTCTATGTTAAACCATTACACCATTGAAAAACTGGTTACGTTTGCAATCGAAAGAAAAATGACTATAGTTGAAGAGGTAATGGCCCCTAAACTATGTTCTGGGATGAAAGTTACAGCTTCAGTGAAATCCGTTTGCAAATCGGAGTGATAGATTAGAATCGAGAGCCAACGCTAAGTTTTCTATGTTAAACCATTACACCATTGAAAAACTGGTTACGTTTGCAATCGAAAGAAAAATGACTATAGTTGAAGAGGTAATGGCCCCTAAACTATGTTCTGGGATGAAAGTTACAGCTTCAGTGAAATCCGTTTGCAAATCGGAGTGATAGATTAGAATCGAGAGCCAACGGTAAGTTTTCTATGTTAAACCATTACACCATTGAAAAACTGGTTACGTTTGCAATCGAAAGAAAAATGACTATAGTTGAAGAGGTAATGGCCCCTAAACTATGTTCTGGGATGAAAGTTACAGCTTCAGTGAAATCCGTTTGCAAATCGGAGTGATAGATTAGAATCGAGAGCCAACGCTAAGTTTTCTATGTTAAACCATTACACCATTGAAAAACTGGTTACGTTTGCAATCGAAAGAAAAATGACTATAGTTGAAGAGGTAATGGCCCCTAAACTATGTTCTGGGATGAAAGTTACAGCTTCAGTGAAATCCGTTTGCAAATCGGAGTGATAGATTAGAATCGAGAGCCAACGGTAAGTTTTCTATGTTAAACCATTACACCATTGAAAAACTGGTTACGTTTGCAATCGAAAGAAAAATGACTATAGTTGAAGAGGTAATGGCCCCTAAACTATGTTCTGGGATGAAAGTTACAGCTTCAGTGAAATCCGTTTGCAAATCGGAGTGATAGATTAGAATCGAGAGCCAACGGTAAGTTTACTATGTTAAACCATTACACCATTGAAAAACTGGTTACGTTTGCAATCGAAAGAAAAATGACTATAGTTGAAGAGGTAATGGCCCCTAAACTATGTTCTGGGATGAAAGTTACAGCTTCAGTGAAATCCGTTTGCAAATCGGAGTGATAGATTAGAATCGAGAGCCAACGCTAAGTTTTCTATGTTAAACCATTACACCATTGAAAAACTGGTTACGTTTGCAATCGAAAGAAAAATGACTATAGTTGAAGAGGTAATGGCCCCTAAACTATGTTCTGGGATGAAAGTTACAGCTTCAGTGAAATCCGTTTGCAAATCGGAGTGATAGATTAGAATCGAGAGCCAACGGTAAGTTTTCTATGTTAAACCATTACACCATTGAAAAACTGGTTACGTTTGCAATCGAAAGAAAAATGACTATAGTTGAAGAGGTAATGGCCCCTAAACTATGTTCTGGGATGAAAGTTACAGCTTCAGTGAAATCCGTTTGCAAATCGGAGTGATAGATTAGAATCGAGAGCCAACGGTAAGTTTTCTATGTTAAACCATTACACCATTGAAAAACTGGTTACGTTTGCAATCGAAAGAAAAATGACTATAGTTGAAGAGGTAATGGCCCCTAAACTATGTTCTGGGATGAAAGTTACAGCTTCAGTGAAATCCGTTTGCAAATCGGAGTGATAGATTAGAATCGAGAGCCAACGGTAAGTTTTCTATGTTAAACCATTACACCATTGAAAAACTGGTTACGTTTGCAATCGAAAGAAAAATGACTATAGTTGAAGAGGTAATGGCCCCTAAACTATGTTCTGGGATGAAAGTTACAGCTTCAGTGAAATCCGTTTGCAAATCGGAGTGATAGATTAGAATCGAGAGCCAACGCTAAGTTTTCTATGTTAAACCATTACACCATTGAAAAACTGGTTACGTTTGCAATCGAAAGATAAATGACTATAGTTGAAGAGGTAATGGCCCCTAAACTATGTTCTGGGATGAAAGTTACAGCTTCAGTGAAATCCGTTTGCAAATCGGAGTGATAGATTAGAATCGAGAGCCAACGGTAAGTTTTCTATGTTAAACCATTACACCATTGAAAAACTGGTTACGTTTGCAATCGAAAGAAAAATGACTATAGTTGAAGAGGTAATGGCCCCTAAACTATGTTCTGGGATGAAAGTTACAGCTTCAGTGAAATCCGTTTGCAAATCGGAGTGATAGATTAGAATCGAGAGCCAACGGTAAGTTTTCTATGTTAAACCATTACACCATTGAAAAACTGGTTACGTTTGCAATCGAAAGAAAAATGACTATAGTTGAAGAGGTAATGGCCCCTAAACTATGTTCTGGGATGAAAGTTACAGCTTCAGTGAAATCCGTTTGCAAATCGGAGTGATAGATTAGAATCGAGAGCCAACGGTAAGTTTTCTGTGTTAAACCATTACACCATTGAAAAACTGGTTACGTTTGCAATCGAAAGAAAAATGACTATAGTTGAAGAGGTAATGGCCCCTAAACTATGTTCTGGGATGAAAGTTACAGCTTCAGTGAAATCCGTTTGCAAATCGGAGTGATAGATTAGAATCGAGAGCCAACGGTAAGTTTTCTATGTTAAACCATTACACCATTGAAAAACTGGTTACGTTTGCAATCGAAAGAAAAATGACTGTAGTTGAAGAGGTAATGGCCCCTAAACTATGTTCTGGGATGAAAGTTACAGCTTCAGAGAAATCCGTTTGCAAATCGGAGTGATAGATTAGAATCGAGAGCCAATGGTAAGTTTTCTATGTTAAACCATTACACCATAGAAAAACTGGTTACGTTTGCAATCGAAAGAAAAATGACTATAGTTGAAGAGGTAATGGCCCCTAAACTATGTTCTGGGATGAAAGTTACAGCTTCAGTGAAATCCGTTTGCAAATCGGAGTGATAGATTAGAATCGAAAGCCAACGGTAAGTTTTCTGTGTTAAACCATTACACCATTGAAAAACTGGTTACGTTTGCAATTGAAAGAAAAATGACTATAGTTGAAGAGGTAATGGCCCCTAAACTATGTTCTGGGATGAAAGTTACAGCTTCAGTGAAATCCGTTTGCAAATCGGAGTGATAGATTCGAATCGAGAGCCAACGGTAAGTTTTCTATGTTAAACCATTACACCATTGAAAAACTGGTTACGTTTGCAATCGAAAGAAAAATGACTATAGTTGAAGAGGTAATGGCCCCTAAACTATGTTCTGGGATGAAAGTTACAGCTTCAGTGAAATCCGTTTGCAAATCGGAGTGATAGATTAGAATCGAGAGCCAACGGTAAGTTTTCTATGTTAAACCATTACACCATTGAAAAACTGGTTACGTTTGCAATCGAAAGAAAAATGACTATAGTTGAAGAGGTAATGGCCCCTAAACTATGTTCTGGGATGAAAGTTACAGCTTCAGTGAAATCCGTTTGCAAATCGGAGTGATAGATTAGAATCGAGAGCCAACGCTAAGTTTTCTATGTTAAACCATTACACCATTGAAAAACTGGTTACGTTTGCAATCGAAAGAAAAATGACTATAGTTGAAGAGGTAATGGCCCCTAAACTATGTTCTGGGATGAAAGTTACAGCTTCAGTGAAATCCGTTTGCAAATCGGAGTGATAGATTAGAATCGAGAGCCAACGGTAAGTTTTCTATGTTAAACCATTACACCATTGAAAAACTGGTTACGTTTGCAATCGAAAGAAAAATGACTATAGTTGAAGAGGTAATGGCCCCTAAACTATGTTCTGGGATGAAAGTTACAGCTTCAGTGAAATCCGTTTGCAAATCGGAGTGATAGATTAGAATCGAGAGCCAACGGTAAGTTTTCTATGTTAAACCATTACACCATTGAAAAACTGGTTACGTTTGCAATCGAAAGAAAAATGACTATAGTTGAAGAGGTAATGGCCCCTAAACTATGTTCTGGGATGAAAGTTACAGCTTCAGTGAAATCCGTTTGCAAATCGGAGTGATAGATTAGAATCGAGAGCCAACGGTAAGTTTTCTATGTTAAACCATTACACCATTGAAAAACTGGTTACGTTTGCAATCGAAAGAAAAATGACTATAGTTGAAGAGGTAATGGCCCCTAAACTATGTTCTGGGATGAAAGTTACAGCTTCAGTGAAATCCGTTTGCAAATCGGAGTGATAGATTAGAATCGAGAGCCAACGGTAAGTTTTCTATGTTAAACCATTACACCATTGAAAAACTGGTTACGTTTGCAATCGAAAGAAAAATGACTATAGTTGAAGAGGTAATGGCCCCTAAACTATGTTCTGGGATGAAAGTTACAGCTTCAGTGAAATCCGTTTCCAAATTGGAGTGATAGATTAGAATCGAGAGCCAACGCTAAGTTTTCTATGTTAAACCATTACACCATTGAAAAACTGGTTACGTTTGCAATCGAAAGAAAAATGACTATAGTTGAAGAGGTAATGGCCCCTAAACTATGTTCTGGGATGAAAGTTACAGCTTCAGTGAAGTCCGTTTGCAAATCGGAGTGATAGATTAGAATCGAGAGCCAACGGTAAGTTTTCTATGTTAAACCATTACACCATTGAAAAACTGGTTACGTTTGCAATCGAAAGAAAAATGACTATAGTTGAAGAGGTAATGGCCCCTAAACTATGTTCTGGGATGAAAGTTACAGCTTCAGTGAAATCTGTTTGCAAATCGGAGTGATAGATTAGAATCTAGAGCCAACGGTAAGTTTTCTATGTTAAACCATTACACCATTGAAAAACTGGTTACGTTTGCAATCGAAAGAAAAATGACTATAGTTGAAGAGGTAATGGCCCCTAAACTATGTTCTGGGATGAAAGTTACAGCTTCAGTGAAATCCGTTTGCAAATCGGAGTGATAGATTAGAATCGAGAGCCAACGGTAAGTTTTCTATGTTAAACCATTACACCATTGAAAAACTGGTTACGTTTGCAATCGAAAGAAAAATGACTATAGTTGAAGAGGTAATGGCCCCTAAACTATGTTCTGGGATGAAAGTTACAGCTTCAGTGAAATCCGTTTGCAAATCGGAGTGATAGATTAGAATCGAGAGCCAACGGTAAGTTTTCTATGTTAAACCATTACACCATTGAAAAACTGGTTACGTTTGCAATCGAAAGAAAAATGACTATAGTTGAAGAGGTAATGGCCCCTAAACTATGTTCTGGGATGAAAGTTACAGCTTCAGTGAAATCCGTTTGCAAATCGGAGTGATAGATTAGAATCGAGAGCCAACGGTAAGTTTTCTATGTTAAACCATTACACCATTGAAAAACTGGTTACGTTTGCAATCGAAAGAAAAATGACTATAGTTGAAGAGGTAATGGCCCCTAAACTATGTTCTGGGATGAAAGTTACAGCTTCAGTGAAATCCGTTTGCAAATCGGAGTGATAGATTAGAATCGAGAGCCAACGGTAAGTTTTCTATGTTAAACCATTACACCATTGAAAAACTGGTTACGTTTGCAATCGAAAGAAAAATGACTATAGTTGAAGAGGTAATGGCCCCTAAACTATGTTCTGGGATGAAAGTTACAGCTTCAGTGAAATCCGTTTGCAAATCGGAGTGATAGATTAGAATCGAGAGCCAACGGTAAGTTTTCTATGTTAAACCATTACACCATTGAAAAACTGGTTACGTTTGCAATCGAAAGAAAAATGACTATAGTTGAAGAGGTAATGGCCCCTAAACTATGTTCTGGGATGAAAGTTACAGCTTCAGTGAAATCCGTTTGCAAATTGGAGTGATAGATTAGAATCGAGAGCCAACGCTAAGTTTTCTATGTTAAACCATTACACCATTGAAAAACTGGTTACGTTTGCAATCGAAAGAAAAATGACTATAGTTGAAGTGGTAATGGCCCCTAAACTATGTTCTGGGATGAAAGTTACAGCTTCAGTGAAATCCGTTTGCAAATCGGAGTGATAGATTAGAATCGAGAGCCAACGGTAAGTTTTCTATGTTAAACCATTACACCATTGAAAAACTGGTTACGTTTGCAATCGAAAGAAAAATGACTATAGTTGAAGAGGTAATGGCCCCTAAACTATGTTCTGGGATGAAAGTTACAGCTTCAGTGAAATCCGTTTGCAAATCGGAGTGATAGATTAGAATCGAGAGCCAACGGTAAGTTTTCTATGTTAAACCATTACACCATTGAAAAACTGGTTACGTTTGCAATCGAAAGAAAAATGACTATAGTTGAAGAGGTAATGGCCCCTAAACTATGTTCTGGGATGAAAGTTACAGCTTCAGTGAAATCTGTTTGCAAATCGGAGTGATAGATTAGAATCTAGAGCCAACGGTAAGTTTTCTATGTTAAACCATTACACCATTGAAAAACTGGTTACGTTAGCAATCGAAAGAAAAATGACTATAGTTGAAGAGGTAATGGCCCCTAAACTATGTTCTGGGATGAAAGTTACAGCTTCAGTGAAATCCGTTTGCAAATCGGAGTGATAGATTAGAATCGAGAGCCAACGGTAAGTTTTCTATGTTAAACCATTACACCATTGAAAAACTGGTTACGTTTGCAATCGAAAGAAAAATGACTATAGTTGAAGAGGTAATGGCCCCTAAACTATGTTCTGGGATGAAAGTTACAGCTTCAGTGAAATCCGTTTGCAAATCGGAGTGATAGATTAGAATCGAGAGCCAACGGTAAGTTTTCTATGTTAAACCATTACACCATTGAAAAACTGGTTACGTTTGCAATCGAAAGAAAAATGACTATAGTTGAAGAGGTAATGGCCCCTAAACTATGTTCTGGGATGAAAGTTACAGCTTCAGTGAAATCCGTTTGCAAATTGGAGTGATAGATTAGAATCGAGAGCCAACGCTAAGTTTTCTATGTTAAACCATTACACCATTGAAAAACTGGTTACGTTTGCAATCGAAAGAAAAATGACTATAGTTGAAGTGGTAATGGCCCCTAAACTATGTTCTGGGATGAAAGTTACAGCTTCAGTGAAATCCGTTTGCAAATCGGAGTGATAGATTAGAATCGAGAGCCAACGGTAAGTTTTCTATGTTAAACCATTACACCATTGAAAAACTGGTTACGTTTGCAATCGAAAGAAAAATGACTATAGTTGAAGAGGTAATGGCCCCTAAACTATGTTCTGGGATGAAAGTTACAGCTTCAGTGAAATCCGTTTGCAAATCGGAGTGATAGATTAGAATCGAGAGCCAACGGTAAGTTTTCTATGTTAAACCATTACACCATTGAAAAACTGGTTACGTTTGCAATCGAAAGAAAAATGACTATAGTTGAAGAGGTAATGGCCCCTAAACTATGTTCTGGGATGAAAGTTACAGCTTCAGTGAAATCTGTTTGCAAATCGGAGTGATAGATTAGAATCTAGAGCCAACGGTAAGTTTTCTATGTTAAACCATTACACCATTGAAAAACTGGTTACGTTAGCAATCGAAAGAAAAATGACTATAGTTGAAGAGGTAATGGCCCCTAAACTATGTTCTGGGATGAAAGTTACAGCTTCAGTGAAATCCGTTTGCAAATCGGAGTGATAGATTAGAATCGAGAGCCAACGGTAAGTTTTCTATGTTAAACCATTACACCATTGAAAAACTGGTTACGTTTGCAATCGAAAGAAAAATGACTATAGTTGAAGAGGTAATGGCCCCTAAACTATGTTCTGGGATGAAAGTTACAGCTTCAGTGAAATCCGTTTGCAAATCGGAGTGATAGATTAGAATCGAGAGCCAACGCTAAGTTTTCTATGTTAAACCATTACACCATTGAAAAACTGGTTACGTTTGCAATCGAAAGAAAAATGACTATAGTTGAAGAGGTAATGGCCCCTAAACTATGTTCTGGGATGAAAGTTACAGCTTCAGTGAAATCCGTTTGCAAATCGGAGTGATAGATTAGAATCGAGAGCCAACGGTAAGTTTTCTATGTTAAACCATTACACCATTGAAAAACTGGTTACGTTTGCAATCGAAAGAAAAATGACTATAGTTGAAGAGGTAATGGCCCCTAAACTATGTTCTGGGATGAAAGTTACAGCTTCAGTGAAATCCGTTTGCAAATCGGAGTGATAGATTAGAATCGAGAGCCAACGGTAAGTTTTCTATGTTAAACCATTACACCATTGAAAAACTGGTTACGTTTGCAATCGAAAGAAAAATGACTATAGTTGAAAAGGTAATGGCCCCTAAACTATGTTCTGGGATGAAAGTTACAGCTTCAGTGAAATCCGTTTGCAAATCGGAGTGATAGATTAGAATCGAGAGCCAACGGTAAGTTTTCTATGTTAAACCATTACACCATTGAAAAACTGGTTACGTTTGCAATCGAAAGAAAAATGACTATAGTTGAAGAGGTAATGGCCCCTAAACTATGTTCTGGGATGAAAGTTACAGCTTCAGTGAAATCCGTTTGCAAATCGGAGTGATAGATTAGAATCGAGAGCCAACGGTAAGTTTTCTATGTTAAACCATTACACCATTGAAAAACTGGTTACGTTTGCAATCGAAAGAAAAATGACTATAGTTGAAGAGGTAATGGCCCCTAAACTATGTTCTGGGATGAAAGTTACTGCTTCAGTGAAATCCGTTTACAAATTGGAGTGATAGATTAGAATCGAGAGCCAACGCTAAGTTTTCTATGTTAAACCATTACACCATTGAAAAATTGGTTACGTTTGCAATCGAAAGAAAAATGACTATAGTTGAAGAGGTAATGGCCCCTAAACTATGTTCTGGGATGAAAGTTACAGCTTCAGTGAAATCCGTTTGCAAATCGGAGTGATAGATTAGAATCGAGAGCCAACGGTAAGTTTTCTATGTTAAACCATTACACCATTGAAAAACTGGTTACGTTTGCAATCGAAAGAAAAATGACTATAGTTGAAGAGGTAATGGCCCCTAAACTATGTTCTGGGATGAAAGTTACAGCTTCAGTGAAATCCGTTTGCAAATCGGAGTGATAGATTAGAATCGAGAGCCAACGGAAAGTTTTCTATGTTAAACCATTACACCATTGAAAAACTGGTTACGTTTGCAATCGAAAGAAAAATGACTATAGTTGAAGAGGTAATGGCCCCTAAACTATGTTCTGGGATGAAAGTTACAGCTTCAGTGAAATCCGTTTGCAAATCGGAGTGATAGATTAGAATCGAGAGCCAACGGTAAGTTTTCTATGTTAAACCATTACACCATTGAAAAACTGGTTACGTTTGCAATCGAAAGAAAAATGACTATAGTTGAAGAGGTAATGGCCCCTAAACTATGTTCTGGGATGAAAGTTACAGCTTCAGTGAAATCTGTTTGCAAATCGGAGTGATAGATTAGAATCTAGAGCCAACGGTAAGTTTTCTATGTTAAACCATTACACCATTGAAAAACTGGTTACGTTAGCAATCGAAAGAAAAATGACTATAGTTGAAGAGGTAATGGCCCCTAAACTATGTTCTGGGATGAAAGTTACAGCTTCAGTGAAATCCGTTTGCAAATCGGAGTGATAGATTAGAATCGAGAGCCAACGGTAAGTTTTCTATGTTAAACCATTACACCATTGAAAAACTGGTTACGTTTGCAATCGAAAGAAAAATGACTATAGTTGAAGAGGTAATGGCCCCTAAACTATGTTCTGGGATGAAAGTTACAGCTTCAGTGAAATCCGTTTGCAAATCGGAGTGATAGATTAGAATCGAGAGCCAACGCTAAGTTTTCTATGTTAAACCATTACACCATTGAAAAACTGGTTACGTTTGCAATCGAAAGAAAAATGACTATAGTTGAAGAGGTAATGGCCCCTAAACTATGTTCTGGGATGAAAGTTACAGCTTCAGTGAAATCCGTTTGCAAATCGGAGTGATAGATTAGAATCGAGAGCCAACGGTAAGTTTTCTATGTTAAACCATTACACCATTGAAAAACTGGTTACGTTTGCAATCGAAAGAAAAATGACTATAGTTGAAGAGGTAATGGCCCCTAAACTATGTTCTGGGATGAAAGTTACAGCTTCAGTGAAATCCGTTTGCAAATCGGAGTGATAGATTAGAATCGAGAGCCAACGGTAAGTTTTCTATGTTAAACCATTACACCATTGAAAAACTGGTTACGTTTGCAATCGAAAGAAAAATGACTATAGTTGAAAAGGTAATGGCCCCTAAACTATGTTCTGGGATGAAAGTTACAGCTTCAGTGAAATCCGTTTGCAAATCGGAGTGATAGATTAGAATCGAGAGCCAACGGTAAGTTTTCTATGTTAAACCATTACACCATTGCAAAACTGGTTACGTTTGCAATCGAAAGAAAAATGACTATAGTTGAAGAGGTAATGGCCCCTAAACTATGTTCTGGGATGAAAGTTACAGCTTCAGTGAAATCCGTTTGCAAATCGGAGTGATAGATTAGAATCGAGAGCCAACGGTAAGTTTTCTATGTTAAACCATTACACCATTGAAAAACTGGTTACGTTTGCAACCGAAAGAAAAATGACTATAGTTGAAGAGGTAATGGCCCCTAAACTATGTTCTGGGATGAAAGTTACTGCTTCAGTGAAATCCGTTTACAAATTGGAGTGATAGATTAGAATCGAGAGCCAACGCTAAGTTTTCTATGTTAAACCATTACACCATTGAAAAATTGGTTACGTTTGCAATCGAAAGAAAAATGACTATAGTTGAAGAGGTAATGGCCCCTAAACTATGTTCTGGGATGAAAGTTACAGCTTCAGTGAAATCCGTTTGCAAATCGGAGTGATAGATTAGAATCGAGAGCCAACGGTAAGTTTTCTATGTTAAACCATTACACCATTGAAAAACTGGTTACGTTTGCAATCGAAAGAAAAATGACTATAGTTGAAGAGGTAATGGCCCCTAAACTATGTTCTGGGATGAAAGTTACAGCTTCAGTGAAATCCGTTTGCAAATCGGAGTGATAGATTAGAATCGAGAGCCAACGGAAAGTTTTCTATGTTAAACCATTACACCATTGAAAAACTGGTTACGTTTGCAATCGAAAGAAAAATGACTATAGTTGAAGAGGTAATGGCCCCTAAACTATGTTCTGGGATGAAAGTTACAGCTTCAGTGAAATCCGTTTGCAAATCGGAGTGATAGATTAGAATCGAGAGCCAACGGTAAGTTTTCTATGTTAAACCATTACACCATTGAAAAACTGGTTACGTTTGCAATCGAAAGAAAAATGACTGTAGTTGAAGAGGTAATGGCCCCTAAACTATGTTCTGGGATGAAAGTTACAGCTTCAGTGAAATCCGTTTGCAAATCGGAGTGATAGATTAGAATCGAGAGCCAACGGTAAGTTTTCTATGTTAAACCATTACACCATTGAAAAACTGGTTACGTTTGCAATCGAAAGAAAAATGACTATAGTTGAAGAGGTAATGGCCCCTAAACTATGTTCTGGGATGAAAGTTACAGCTTCAGTGAAATCCGTTTGCAAATCGGAGTGATAGATTAGAATCGAGAGCCAACGGTAAGTTTTCTATGTTAAACCATTACACCATTGAAAAACTGGTTACGTTTGCAATCGAAAGAAAAATGACTATAGTTGAAGAGGTAATGGCCCCTAAACTATGTTCTGGGATGAAAGTTACAGCTTCAGTGAAATCCGTTTGCAAATCGGAGTGATAGATTAGAATCTAGAGCCAACGGTAAGTTTTCTATGTTAAACCATTACACCATTGAAAAACTGGTTACGTTTGCAATCGAAAGAAAAATGACTATAGTTGAAGAGGTAATGGCCCCTAAACTATGTTCTGGGATGAAAGTTACAGCTTCAGTGAAATCCGTTTGCAAATCGGAGTGATAGATTAGAATCGAGAGCCACGGTAAGTTTTCTATGTTAAACCATTACACCATTGAAAAACTGGTTACGTTTGCAATCGAAAGAAAAATGACTATAGTTGAAGAGGTAATGGCCCCTAAACTATGTTCTGGGATGAAAGTTACAGCTTCAGTGAAATCCGTTTGCAAATCGGAGTGATAGATTAGAATCGAGAGCCAACGGTAAGTTTTCTATGTTAAACCATTACACCATTGAAAAACTGGTTACGTTTGCAATCGAAAGAAAAATGACTATAGTTAAAGAGGTAATGGCCCCTAAACTATGTTCTGGGATGAAAGTTACAGCTTCAGTGAAATCCGTTTGCAAATCGGAGTGATAGATTAGAATCGAGAGCCAACGGTAAGTTTTCTATGTTAAACCATTACACCATTGAAAAACTGGTTACGTTTGCAATCGAAAGAAAAATGACTATAGTTGAAGAGGTAATGGCCCCTAAACTATGTTCTGGGATGAAAGTTACAGCTTCAGTGAAATCCGTTTGCAAATCGGAGTGATAGATTAGAATCGAGAGCCAACGGTAAGTTTTCTATGTTAAACCATTACACCATTGAAAAACTGGTTACGTTTGCAATTGAAAGGAAAATGACTATAGTTGAAGAGGTAATGGCCCCTAAACTATGTTCTGGGATGAAAGTTACAGCTTCAGTGAAATCCGTTTGCAAATCGGAGTGATAGATTAGAATCGACGAGGAGGGGGCATGGCTACAGAGCATGGTGGCTGTCTGATCCATCAGCTCTGTAAAGGACACTGACAAAGCGGCTCACTGCGACTTCCACAGCACCCATCCACCGCTAAAAATGGCAGAGGATCGTCACAGAGACTCCCCGGAGTGGACCAGAGTGCAACCCAGGAGGAAAACTTATATTCCCAGACCAAGAAGACTGCTTGATCTTTTTGAGGAAGAAGAGCAAGATGGCGCCCGCCATGAGGACAGGGGACAATACCAAGGTACAGCACAGAGGATTCCAGCGCATCCAGGACGTTTTGATGCCCTTAGACATGGCGAAATGTCACCCACCCACACCACCCACACCACCTTGCCACCTAGAAGCTCCTTCCTTAGCACCCCAGAGTCCCCAGCTTCCAGAAGCAGAAGTCCGCTGAAGCAAGGAGGAATTCCGGAATTTAATACGGAATTCCGGAAAAAAGACACGGAAAGCATACGGAAAGAGGTAGGCCAAGCTGTAATAACATCATCTCCAGAGACCAGCTATACAGACCCCTTCCTTGACATCCCTGAGACTGATCAGCCACTTACACTAGCAATGATGAAGGGTCTAATGCAAACTTTTAGATCAGCTTGGCAATGTGATATGCAGGCAATGACAGAAGCCATGACAACTATTGCCAAAAAACAGAGAATAGCGCTCGTATCCAAGTTTGTAATTGATAGTTTATTTATCTATACATAAAAAATATCTAGCCTTTGGAGTTAAAACCATATAAGCATAAAGGGTTTCATATACAAGATCACTTCAAAAGTTCTCCACTATATCCCCTCCTGCATATGTCTTCTAAAAAAATAATAAGTGGAACAATATAACTTCATTCATGCCATGCACACTGTCATGCATACCATGGAGCCACCTGAATCTCTAATAAAAATTCCCCATAAAAAATTCTCCAGTAAAATCCGTGTAGATAAGTGTATTGGGTCAATCCGCCTATGCGTTTATAGCAGTCCCCTCCGTTATCTCAGAGTGTCTATCCACCTGCCGCAAAGGACGCTTTCAATCACTTGTGCGTTCAGTCACTTACGCGTCTTGCAGCTTTTCTAATTTTCACATGCGGGCTCCGGCCGGTAGCCTCGCAAGCAGGACTCCTCTCTCTTTCCGTATCGCCGCTCCCCCGGTATGGCGTCCGTTTGCAAGCTCCTTACAGCTCCGTGCGCTCCGGCTGCACAGCTTTCCGGGTGATTGGCCAGTTGGGAGTGACGTCACTTCCCTTTCCGGGCTCCTGCGTTCCAACCAGCGTTCCAATGCGATTTCCTGCTTTCAGAACTCCCATATGCAACCATGCACCTTGTACTGTACGTGCTTTTGTTGCAGAACGTAGGAACACTGCGTGGATGCTCCTAGAGCCCTTCACATCGACATGTTTCGATAGTATACGACTATCTTCATCAGGATGAGGGATACCCACTGGCCACCACTTCCTGCTTTTTATAGACATCCAATCTATCAAATCTCCACCTTTCCTTAAAGGGGAACTCCATTCATTACTCATAGTTGCCCTCAATTCTCTAAGTCTCAATTTTTCACCCTCCATAGATTATTTTTACATTTTCTAAGCGTTTTTAGGCATTTATTGGGCATTTTTTGAGCATTTTTAGGCATTTATTGGGCATTTTTTGAGCGTTTTTAGGCATTTATTGGGCATTTTTCAAGCATTTTCTGGACATTTTCTGATCATTTTTCAGTCATTTTTTGAAAACATCCTCCTAAAAGCTCCCCCTCTCCCTCCATAGAGACCCAGGTGATCCATGCACTCAGGTGGCTCCCATTCATCTCATTGCAAGAAACCAAACATCTCCCATTCTTCATTTAAGCCATTAGGTACCATAGTGTTTAAATTAAAAATCCATTGGCTTTCTTTTCTTGACATTTTTGCTATGTAGTTTCCCCCTCTGGGGTCTCTCCGGATTATTTCCAATCCAAAAAATATCACATTATTCAATTTGCTTCCATGGTGCTGTCTAAAGTGTTTGGAGAGGGGATGCCCCTCCCAACCCTTCAAAATATTATTAAAATGTTCCCCTATACGCTTATGCATTTCCCTCTTTGTACGTCCTATATACCTTTTGCCACACGGGCATATAAGGCAATATATAACCCCCCTGGTGTCACATGTTATTAATTCATCAATACTGTATATTTCCTTCCCCTCCTTTACTTGTAAAATTTTGGCATATCCCTTAGTTCTATGACAGTTCTGACACCTCCCACATCTTACAAACCCCTCCCCCTGAATCCTTTGTAGGTCCCCTCGATTATGATTGGCCGTAGCTATTTTCAGGCCTATATTGCTTACTTTTCTAAACACAAAAGAAGGATACTCTGGCAATATTTCCCTCAAAATTTTATCGCCTTTCAGAATCCCCCAGTGCTTTCTAATAATCCCCTTTACACATCCTATTTGTGAGTTGTATTTCAAATTCAATCTCATTGAAAAATCTGCAGTATCCTGCTTTTGTTTTTTTTCTAACAATGTTTTCCTCTCCATTATCCCCACCTCCCATTTCACTTGTTCCAGAGCATCCTTCTCATATCCCTTCTCCATAAATTGTCCCGACATTATATCGGCTTCTTTTTTATATTGCTCCTCCTCTGTACAATTCCGTTTAAGTCTCATGAATTGACCTTTGGGAATGTTCTCCAACCATGCCGGTAAATGGCAGCTGTTGGCCAAGATGTATCCATTCACATCTGTGGCTTTCCTATAGGTTCTAGTTTTCAGTTCCGCTCCCTCTATATAAATAGATACATCTAGAAAATTAACTTCCCTCTCACTTATCTCTGCTGTAAACTTCAGCCCCCAATCATTATTGTTTATTTTATCCACAAACTTCCCCAAAGCATCTGTCGAGCCCCTCCAGACGAGCAGGACGTCATCTATAAATCTCTTCCAGAGGACCAGGTCCGCGCCCGGTCCCTCACACCCATATACATGGGTGTGTTCCCAATGGGCCATAAATAAATTTGCATATCCGGGCGCGAACCTGGTCCCCATTGCCGTCCCGCTCATCTGGAGGTAACTATCTCCTCCATATTCAAAATGATTATGTGTTAATACAAACAAAACTGCATCCTTAATAAATTGTTTCTGCTCACTCTGTAACGAATCATCCAAGTTTAAAAAATGTTCAATGGCCTCTATACCCTTTTTGTGTTCAATGATGGTATAAAGGGAAGTAACATCCAGGGTGGCCATTATCCACCCTTGCTCCCAATTCAAATTTTCCAATATGTTCAAGATATGTCTGCTGTCCTCCAGGAAGGCGGGGGTATCCCGGACATACCCTTGCAGGAAGGTGTCAATGTACCCCGATAGGTTGGATGTAGACGAACCAATCCCCGAGATAATCGGCCTTCCTGGAGGATCAGCAAGACTCTTGTGTATTTTAGGGAGGTGGTAGAACCTGGCCACCCTTGGATGCTTAATGCTAACATAATTCATTTCCCTTCTATTCAGAATACCAGCATCACATGCTCCTTTCAGGAGGCATTCCAGTTCCTTTTCAAATATCTCGCTGGGGTCCCTCTTTAATTTCTTGTATGTATTTTGATCCCCCAGAAGTCTTAAGGCCTCCCTCTCATAGTCCTCTTTATCCTGCACAACAATTCCCCCCCCTTTGTCCGCAGGACGTATAACCACCCGATTATTCAATTGTAGATCTTTTAGAGCTTTCTTTTCATGTGGTTTTAAATTATCCAAAAAATTAGATCTGGGTTTCAACTTCCTCAGATCCTTTTCCACATAGTCCTCAAAAATTTGTATTTCCTTGCTTACTTCGCTCACAGGAAAAAAGAGGGAAGGCTTTTTTAAATGTGTGTGTCGGAAAATATCTTTAGGCTCCTCCTTTGTGACAGGATTCCTCTGGAAATATTTTTTCAAGCACAATTTTCTGGTGTATTTCTTTATATCTACATAAGTCTCAAATTTATTTAATTTACATGTGGGGGCAAATTTCAATCCTTTCTCTAGAACTTGTTTTTCTCCTTCTTTCAATTCGGTTTTACTCAAATTGAATATGCCCCTTTCTTTATCTGTTTTAGTCACTTTCTCATTGTTTACCTTTTGGTGTTTTAGCATTTTCTCCCTCTTCCACCTCCCCCCCCTACAGCCCCTCTTTCCGTTCCCAATCCTCCTCCTCTCCAGTTGTCCCTGCTTTCGGCTAAAAAATATTGATCCAAGGTGTTTGGGCCTCTATTGGGGGTTCTCTTCGTTCTAACTGTTGCCCCCCAGTTTGTGTCAATTGGATGATCACAATTACCCGCTAATGCGGAATATCGGTTATACATGGAGGTTTCCGTACTATTAACATTCATCCTATCTAGATGTTTGTTGTGACTCCGTGTATAGTAAGGTGTAGTCCTGTTATTATCTTTTCGTTTTCCTATGCTTTTTTTCTCACCTCCCTTAGGTCTCTTATTGGTTGGTTGCCTCCCCTTCTTTGAGTTGCTATTTAAAATTCTAATCCATTCATCTCTAACAGATTCCTTACTGTGAATCTTAGATGGTTGTTTAGGCCTCACCACCATCTCCCCCACCCCATTTTCACCATCCATATTACTATTTGCAATTGGTCTGGATCCTAATAATTCTCCCTCCCCTTGGTAATCTTGTTCGCTCCCTTCCGTATTGGGGGATATATACTCACCTTCTTGACGGGGGTCAGATTGTTCCCCCCCCCTTACTCCTTGCCCCTCCCCATCTACAATGTATTCATCATTATCTGTTATTTCATCTACAGTTTCCAATGACTCCTCATGCACACTCCATATGCAATTCTCCTCCACTGTATTTCGTGGGTATGGTTCTAGAATGTGCAGAGGGATTGAGTCACGCAAAAATTTCTTTTTCTTTTTTTCTATTATATCTCCCTCTAAACTTTCCAACCTTTTTTGAATGTTTTTTTCCATGTTATGATATTCCGGGATATTATTAAATGGTTCTATATCTTTTTTTATTGTTTTAATTTGATCATCCAATTTCCAACATTGATTCTTCCTTGTATCCCTTATAAATGTAACCACCTGAAGCGAGAAGTCATGAAACATTTTGTCCCATTCCTCCTGCACCTCAGGTGTTGCTAAGTCTTCCGCTAATTGTTTGGTTATGGTGAGGCCTACTGGGGAGATATCCCAGAATATATACTGATCCAATGTTGCTACTTCCCAATTGCTCTTTGTTTCTTTAATTAATAATTTCTCTAAATCCCTCATATTATACATTGCATCCTCCCAATATAAACCCTGTCTCTCTTCATATTCTGTGTTTTTGAAAAAAGTGTCAATCCTTAATTGTTGTTTATGCCTAAATTCCCAAATATTTACATCCTGAGTTGCTGCCATACTTCAAAAGGGATTCTGTCAGTTCAGGAGAAGCAAAAAGAAGGAGAAGTAAAAAGGCGCTACTCTGTCTCCCTATCCTCCCAATCAATCAGCTGCTTAATTCTCAAGGTGTGGGTATCCCTTTGATCCCCACCAAACATAAAAATAGACAAAAAACAGAGAATAGCGCTCGTATCCAAGTTTGTAATTGATAGTTTATTTATCTATACATAAAAAATATCTAGCCTTTGGAGTTAAAACCATATAAGCATAAAGGGTTTCATATACAAGATCACTTCAAAAGTTCTCCACTATATCCCCTCCTGCATATGTCTTCTAAAAAAATAATAAGTGGAACAATATAACTTCATTCATGCCATGCACACTGTCATGCATACCATGGAGCCACCTGAATCTCTAATAAAAATTCCCCATAAAAAATTCTCCAGTAAAATCCGTGTAGATAAGTGTATTGGGTCAATCCGCCTATGCGTTTATAGCAGTCCCCTCCGTTATCTCAGAGTGTCTATCCACCTGCCGCAAAGGACGCTTTCAATCACTTGTGCGTTCAGTCACTTACGCGTCTTGCAGCTTTTCTAATTTTCACATGCGGGCTCCGGCCGGTAGCCTCGCAAGCAGGACTCCTCTCTCTTTCCGTATCGCCGCTCCCCCGGTATGGCGTCCGTTTGCAAGCTCCTTACAGCTCCGTGCGCTCCGGCTGCACAGCTTTCCGGGTGATTGGCCAGTTGGGAGTGACGTCACTTCCCTTTCCGGGCTCCTGCGTTCCAACCAGCGTTCCAATGCGATTTCCTGCTTTCAGAACTCCCATATGCAACCATGCACCTTGTACTGTACGTGCTTTTGTTGCAGAACGTAGGAACACTGCGTGGATGCTCCTAGAGCCCTTCACATCGACATGTTTCGATAGTATACGACTATCTTCATCAGGATGAGGGATACCCACTGGCCACCACTTCCTGCTTTTTATAGACATCCAATCTATCAAATCTCCACCTTTCCTTAAAGGGGAACTCCATTCATTACTCATAGTTGCCCTCAATTCTCTAAGTCTCAATTTTTCACCCTCCATAGATTATTTTTACATTTTCTAAGCGTTTTTAGGCATTTATTGGGCATTTTTTGAGCATTTTTAGGCATTTATTGGGCATTTTTTGAGCGTTTTTAGGCATTTATTGGGCATTTTTCAAGCATTTTCTGGACATTTTCTGATCATTTTTCAGTCATTTTTTGAAAACATCCTCCTAAAAGCTCCCCCTCTCCCTCCATAGAGACCCAGGTGATCCATGCACTCAGGTGGCTCCCATTCATCTCATTGCAAGAAACCAAACATCTCCCATTCTTCATTTAAGCCATTAGGTACCATAGTGTTTAAATTAAAAATCCATTGGCTTTCTTTTCTTGACATTTTTGCTATGTAGTTTCCCCCTCTGGGGTCTCTCCGGATTATTTCCAATCCAAAAAATATCACATTATTCAATTTGCTTCCATGGTGCTGTCTAAAGTGTTTGGAGAGGGGATGCCCCTCCCAACCCTTCAAAATATTATTAAAATGTTCCCCTATACGCTTATGCATTTCCCTCTTTGTACGTCCTATATACCTTTTGCCACACGGGCATATAAGGCAATATATAACCCCCCTGGTGTCACATGTTATTAATTCATCAATACTGTATATTTCCTTCCCCTCCTTTACTTGTAAAATTTTGGCATATCCCTTAGTTCTATGACAGTTCTGACACCTCCCACATCTTACAAACCCCTCCCCCTGAATCCTTTGTAGGTCCCCTCGATTATGATTGGCCGTAGCTATTTTCAGGCCTATATTGCTTACTTTTCTAAACACAAAAGAAGGATACTCTGGCAATATTTCCCTCAAAATTTTATCGCCTTTCAGAATCCCCCAGTGCTTTCTAATAATCCCCTTTACACATCCTATTTGTGAGTTGTATTTCAAATTCAATCTCATTGAAAAATCTGCAGTATCCTGCTTTTGTTTTTTTTCTAACAATGTTTTCCTCTCCATTATCCCCACCTCCCATTTCACTTGTTCCAGAGCATCCTTCTCATATCCCTTCTCCATAAATTGTCCCGACATTATATCGGCTTCTTTTTTATATTGCTCCTCCTCTGTACAATTCCGTTTAAGTCTCATGAATTGACCTTTGGGAATGTTCTCCAACCATGCCGGTAAATGGCAGCTGTTGGCCAAGATGTATCCATTCACATCTGTGGCTTTCCTATAGGTTCTAGTTTTCAGTTCCGCTCCCTCTATATAAATAGATACATCTAGAAAATTAACTTCCCTCTCACTTATCTCTGCTGTAAACTTCAGCCCCCAATCATTATTGTTTATTTTATCCACAAACTTCCCCAAAGCATCTGTCGAGCCCCTCCAGACGAGCAGGACGTCATCTATAAATCTCTTCCAGAGGACCAGGTCCGCGCCCGGTCCCTCACACCCATATACATGGGTGTGTTCCCAATGGGCCATAAATAAATTTGCATATCCGGGCGCGAACCTGGTCCCCATTGCCGTCCCGCTCATCTGGAGGTAACTATCTCCTCCATATTCAAAATGATTATGTGTTAATACAAACAAAACTGCATCCTTAATAAATTGTTTCTGCTCACTCTGTAACGAATCATCCAAGTTTAAAAAATGTTCAATGGCCTCTATACCCTTTTTGTGTTCAATGATGGTATAAAGGGAAGTAACATCCAGGGTGGCCATTATCCACCCTTGCTCCCAATTCAAATTTTCCAATATGTTCAAGATATGTCTGCTGTCCTCCAGGAAGGCGGGGGTATCCCGGACATACCCTTGCAGGAAGGTGTCAATGTACCCCGATAGGTTGGATGTAGACGAACCAATCCCCGAGATAATCGGCCTTCCTGGAGGATCAGCAAGACTCTTGTGTATTTTAGGGAGGTGGTAGAACCTGGCCACCCTTGGATGCTTAATGCTAACATAATTCATTTCCCTTCTATTCAGAATACCAGCATCACATGCTCCTTTCAGGAGGCATTCCAGTTCCTTTTCAAATATCTCGCTGGGGTCCCTCTTTAATTTCTTGTATGTATTTTGATCCCCCAGAAGTCTTAAGGCCTCCCTCTCATAGTCCTCTTTATCCTGCACAACAATTCCCCCCCCTTTGTCCGCAGGACGTATAACCACCCGATTATTCAATTGTAGATCTTTTAGAGCTTTCTTTTCATGTGGTTTTAAATTATCCAAAAAATTAGATCTGGGTTTCAACTTCCTCAGATCCTTTTCCACATAGTCCTCAAAAATTTGTATTTCCTTGCTTACTTCGCTCACAGGAAAAAAGAGGGAAGGCTTTTTTAAATGTGTGTGTCGGAAAATATCTTTAGGCTCCTCCTTTGTGACAGGATTCCTCTGGAAATATTTTTTCAAGCACAATTTTCTGGTGTATTTCTTTATATCTACATAAGTCTCAAATTTATTTAATTTACATGTGGGGGCAAATTTCAATCCTTTCTCTAGAACTTGTTTTTCTCCTTCTTTCAATTCGGTTTTACTCAAATTGAATATGCCCCTTTCTTTATCTGTTTTAGTCACTTTCTCATTGTTTACCTTTTGGTGTTTTAGCATTTTCTCCCTCTTCCACCTCCCCCCCCTACAGCCCCTCTTTCCGTTCCCAATCCTCCTCCTCTCCAGTTGTCCCTGCTTTCGGCTAAAAAATATTGATCCAAGGTGTTTGGGCCTCTATTGGGGGTTCTCTTCGTTCTAACTGTTGCCCCCCAGTTTGTGTCAATTGGATGATCACAATTACCCGCTAATGCGGAATATCGGTTATACATGGAGGTTTCCGTACTATTAACATTCATCCTATCTAGATGTTTGTTGTGACTCCGTGTATAGTAAGGTGTAGTCCTGTTATTATCTTTTCATTTTCCTATGCTTTTTTTCTCACCTCCCTTAGGTCTCTTATTGGTTGGTTGCCTCCCCTTCTTTGAGTTGCTATTTAAAATTCTAATCCATTCATCTCTAACAGATTCCTTACTGTGAATCTTAGATGGTTGTTTAGGCCTCACCACCATCTCCCCCACCCCATTTTCACCATCCATATTACTATTTGCAATTGGTCTGGATCCTAATAATTCTCCCTCCCCTTGGTAATCTTGTTCGCTCCCTTCCGTATTGGGGGATATATACTCACCTTCTTGACGGGGGTCAGATTGTTCCTCCCCCCTTACTCCTTGCCCCTCCCCATCTACAATGTATTCATCATTATCTGTTATTTCATCTACAGTTTCCAATGACTCCTCATGCACACTCCATATGCAATTCTCCTCCACTGTATTTCGTGGGTATGGTTCTAGAATGTGCAGAGGGATTGAGTCACGCAAAAATTTCTTTTTCTTTTTTTCTATTATATCTCCCTCTAAACTTTCCAACCTTTTTTGAATGTTTTTTTCCATGTTATGATATTCCGGGATATTATTAAATGGTTCTATATCTTTTTTTATTGTTTTAATTTGATCATCCAATTTCCAACATTGATTCTTCCTTGTATCCCTTATAAATGTAACCACCTGAAGCGAGAAGTCATGAAACATTTTGTCCCATTCCTCCTGCACCTCAGGTGTTGCTAAGTCTTCCGCTAATTGTTTGGTTATGGTGAGGCCTACTGGGGAGATATCCCAGAATATATACTGATCCAATGTTGCTACTTCCCAATTGCTCTTTGTTTCTTTAATTAATAATTTCTCTAAATCCCTCATATTATACATTGCATCCTCCCAATATAAACCCTGTCTCTCTTCATATTCTGTGTTTTTGAAAAAAGTGTCAATCCTTAATTGTTGTTTATGCCTAAATTCCCAAATATTTACATCCTGAGTTGCTGCCATACTTCAAAAGGGATTCTGTCAGTTCAGGAGAAGCAAAAAGAAGGAGAAGTAAAAAGGCGCTACTCTGTCTCCCTATCCTCCCAATCAATCAGCTGCTTAATTCTCAAGGTGTGGGTATCCCTTTAATCCCCACCAAACATAAAAATAGACAAAAAACAGAGAATAGCGCTCGTATCCAAGTTTGTAATTGATAGTTTATTTATCTATACATAAAAAATATCTAGCCTTTGGAGTTAAAACCATATAAGCATAAAGGGTTTCATATACAAGATCACTTCAAAAGTTCTCCACTATATCCCCTCCTGCATATGTCTTCTAAAAAAATAATAAGTGGAACAATATAACTTCATTCATGCCATGCACACTGTCATGCATACCATGGAGCCACCTGAATCTCTAATAAAAATTCCCCATAAAAAATTCTCCAGTAAAATCCGTGTAGATAAGTGTATTGGGTCAATCCGCCTATGCGTTTATAGCAGTCCCCTCCGTTATCTCAGAGTGTCTATCCACCTGCCGCAAAGGACGCTTTCAATCACTTGTGCGTTCAGTCACTTACGCGTCTTGCAGCTTTTCTAATTTTCACATGCGGGCTCCGGCCGGTAGCCTCGCAAGCAGGACTCCTCTCTCTTTCCGTATCGCCGCTCCCCCGGTATGGCGTCCGTTTGCAAGCTCCTTACAGCTCCGTGCGCTCCGGCTGCACAGCTTTCCGGGTGATTGGCCAGTTGGGAGTGACGTCACTTCCCTTTCCGGGCTCCTGCGTTCCAACCAGCGTTCCAATGCGATTTCCTGCTTTCAGAACTCCCATATGCAACCATGCACCTTGTACTGTACGTGCTTTTGTTGCAGAACGTAGGAACACTGCGTGGATGCTCCTAGAGCCCTTCACATCGACATGTTTCGATAGTATACGACTATCTTCATCAGGATGAGGGATACCCACTGGCCACCACTTCCTGCTTTTTATAGACATCCAATCTATCAAATCTCCACCTTTCCTTAAAGGGGAACTCCATTCATTACTCATAGTTGCCCTCAATTCTCTAAGTCTCAATTTTTCACCCTCCATAGATTATTTTTACATTTTCTAAGCGTTTTTAGGCATTTATTGGGCATTTTTTGAGCATTTTTAGGCATTTATTGGGCATTTTTTGAGCGTTTTTAGGCATTTATTGGGCATTTTTCAAGCATTTTCTGGACATTTTCTGATCATTTTTCAGTCATTTTTTGAAAACATCCTCCTAAAAGCTCCCCCTCTCCCTCCATAGAGACCCAGGTGATCCATGCACTCAGGTGGCTCCCATTCATCTCATTGCAAGAAACCAAACATCTCCCATTCTTCATTTAAGCCATTAGGTACCATAGTGTTTAAATTAAAAATCCATTGGCTTTCTTTTCTTGACATTTTTGCTATGTAGTTTCCCCCTCTGGGGTCTCTCCGGATTATTTCCAATCCAAAAAATATCACATTATTCAATTTGCTTCCATGGTGCTGTCTAAAGTGTTTGGAGAGGGGATGCCCCTCCCAACCCTTCAAAATATTATTAAAATGTTCCCCTATACGCTTATGCATTTCCCTCTTTGTACGTCCTATATACCTTTTGCCACACGGGCATATAAGGCAATATATAACCCCCCTGGTGTCACATGTTATTAATTCATCAATACTGTATATTTCCTTCCCCTCCTTTACTTGTAAAATTTTGGCATATCCCTTAGTTCTATGACAGTTCTGACACCTCCCACATCTTACAAACCCCTCCCCCTGAATCCTTTGTAGGTCCCCTCGATTATGATTGGCCGTAGCTATTTTCAGGCCTATATTGCTTACTTTTCTAAACACAAAAGAAGGATACTCTGGCAATATTTCCCTCAAAATTTTATCGCCTTTCAGAATCCCCCAGTGCTTTCTAATAATCCCCTTTACACATCCTATTTGTGAGTTGTATTTCAAATTCAATCTCATTGAAAAATCTGCAGTATCCTGCTTTTGTTTTTTTTTCTAACAATGTTTTCCTCTCCATTATCCCCACCTCCCATTTCACTTGTTCCAGAGCATCCTTCTCATATCCCTTCTCCATAAATTGTCCCGACATTATATCGGCTTCTTTTTTATATTGCTCCTCCTCTGTACAATTCCGTTTAAGTCTCATGAATTGACCTTTGGGAATGTTCTCCAACCATGCCGGTAAATGGCAGCTGTTGGCCAAGATGTATCCATTCACATCTGTGGCTTTCCTATAGGTTCTAGTTTTCAGTTCCGCTCCCTCTATATAAATAGATACATCTAGAAAATTAACTTCCCTCTCACTTATCTCTGCTGTAAACTTCAGCCCCCAATCATTATTGTTTATTTTATCCACAAACTTCCCCAAAGCATCTGTCGAGCCCCTCCAGACGAGCAGGACGTCATCTATAAATCTCTTCCAGAGGACCAGGTCCGCGCCCGGTCCCTCACACCCATATACATGGGTGTGTTCCCAATGGGCCATAAATAAATTTGCATATCCGGGCGCGAACCTGGTCCCCATTGCCGTCCCGCTCATCTGGAGGTAACTATCTCCTCCATATTCAAAATGATTATGTGTTAATACAAACAAAACTGCATCCTTAATAAATTGTTTCTGCTCACTCTGTAACGAATCATCCAAGTTTAAAAAATGTTCAATGGCCTCTATACCCTTTTTGTGTTCAATGATGGTATAAAGGGAAGTAACATCCAGGGTGGCCATTATCCACCCTTGCTCCCAATTCAAATTTTCCAATATGTTCAAGATATGTCTGCTGTCCTCCAGGAAGGCGGGGGTATCCCGGACATACCGTTGCAGGAAGGTGTCAATGTACCCCGATAGGTTGGATGTAGACGAACCAATCCCCGAGATAATCGGCCTTCCTGGAGGATCAGCAAGACTCTTGTGTATTTTAGGGAGGTGGTAGAACCTGGCCACCCTTGGATGCTTAATGCTAACATAATTCATTTCCCTTCTATTCAGAATACCAGCATCACATGCTCCTTTCAGGAGGCATTCCAGTTCCTTTTCAAATATCTCGCTGGGGTCCCTCTTTAATTTCTTGTATGTATTTTGATCCCCCAGAAGTCTTAAGGCCTCCCTCTCATAGTCCTCTTTATCCTGCACAACAATTCCCCCCCCTTTGTCCGCAGGACGTATAACCACCCGATTATTCAATTGTAGATCTTTTAGAGCTTTCTTTTCATGTGGTTTTAAATTATCCAAAAAATTAGATCTGGGTTTCAACTTCCTCAGATCCTTTTCCACATAGTCCTCAAAAATTTGTATTTCCTTGCTTACTTCGCTCACAGGAAAAAAGAGGGAAGGCTTTTTTAAATGTGTGTGTCGGAAAATATCTTTAGGCTCCTCCTTTGTGACAGGATTCCTCTGGAAATATTTTTTCAAGCACAATTTTCTGGTGTATTTCTTTATATCTACATAAGTCTCAAATTTATTTAATTTACATGTGGGGGCAAATTTCAATCCTTTCTCTAGAACTTGTTTTTCTCCTTCTTTCAATTCGGTTTTACTCAAATTGAATATGCCCCTTTCTTTATCTGTTTTAGTCACTTTCTCATTGTTTACCTTTTGGTGTTTTAGCATTTTCTCCCTCTTCCACCTCCCCCCCCTACAGCCCCTCTTTCCGTTCCCAATCCTCCTCCTCTCCAGTTGTCCCTGCTTTCGGCTAAAAAATATTGATCCAAGGTGTTTGGGCCTCTATTGGGGGTTCTCTTCGTTCTAACTGTTGCCCCCCAGTTTGTGTCAATTGGATGATCACAATTACCCGCTAATGCGGAATATCGGTTATACATGGAGGTTTCCGTACTATTAACATTCATCCTATCTAGATGTTTGTTGTGACTCCGTGTATAGTAAGGTGTAGTCCTGTTATTATCTTTTCGTTTTCCTATGCTTTTTTTCTCACCTCCCTTAGGTCTCTTATTGGTTGGTTGCCTCCCCTTCTTTGAGTTGCTATTTAAAATTCTAATCCATTCATCTCTAACAGATTCCTTACTGTGAATCTTAGATGGTTGTTTAGGCCTCACCACCATCTCCCCCACCCCATTTTCACCATCCATATTACTATTTGCAATTGGTCTGGATCCTAATAATTCTCCCTCCCCTTGGTAATCTTGTTCGCTCCCTTCCGTATTGGGGGATATATACTCACCTTCTTGACGGGGGTCAGATTGTTCCCCCCCCTGCTATAAACGCATAGGCGGATTGACCCAATACACTTATCTACACGGATTTTACTGGAGAATTTTTTATGGGGAATTTTTATTAGAGATTCAGGTGGCTCCATGGTATGCATGACAGTGTGCATGGCATGAATGAAGTTATATTGTTCCACTTATTATTTTTTTAGAAGACATATGCAGGAGGGGATATAGTGGAGAACTTTTGAAGTGATCTTGTATATGAAACCCTTTATGCTTATATGGTTTTAACTCCAAAGGCTAGATATTTTTTATGTATAGATAAATAAACTATCAATTACAAACTTGGATACGAGCGCTATTCTCTGTTTTTTGTCTATTTTTATGTTTGGTGGGGAGTAAAGGGATACCCACACCTTGAGAATTAAGCAGCTGATTGATTGGGAGGATAGGGAGACAGAGTAGCGCCTTTTTACTTCTCCTTCTTTTTGCTTCTCCTGAACTGACAGAATCCCTTTTGAAGTATGGCAGCAACTCAGGATGTAAATATTTGGGAATTTAGGCATAAACAACAATTAAGGATTGACACTTTTTTCAAAAACACAGAATATGAAGAGAGACAGGGTTTATATTGGGAGGATGCAATGTATAATATGAGGGATTTAGAGAAATTATTAATTAAAGAAACAAAGAGCAATTGAGAAGTAGCAACATTGGATCAGTATATATTCTGGGATATCTCCCCAGTAGGCCTCACCATAACCAAACAATTAGCGGAAGACTTAGCAACACCTGAGGTGCAGGAGGAATGGGACAAAATGTTTCATGACTTCTCGCTTCAGGTGGTTACATTTATAAGGGATACAAGGAAGAATCAATGTTGGAAATTGGATGATCAAATTAAAACAATAAAAAAAGATATAGAACCATTTAATAATATCCCGGAATATCATAACATGGAAAAAAACATTCAAAAAAGGTTGGAAAGTTTAGAGGGAGATATAATAGAAAAAAAGAAAAAGAAATTTTTGCGTGACTCAATCCCTCTGCACATTCTAGAACCATACCCACGAAATACAGTGGAGGAGAATTGCATATGGAGTGTGCATGAGGAGTCATTGGAAACTGTAGATGAAATAACAGATAATGATGAATACATTGTAGATGGGGAGGGGCAAGGAGTAAGGGGGGGGGAACAATCTGACCCCCGTCAAGAAGGTGAGTATATATCCCCCAATACGGAAGGGAGCGAACAAGATTACCAAGGGGAGGGAGAATTATTAGGATCCAGACCAATTGCAAATAGTAATATGGATGGTGAAAATGGGGTGGGGGAGATGGTGGTGAGGCCTAAACAACCATCTAAGATTCACAGTAAGGAATCTGTTAGAGATGAATGGATTAGAATTTTAAATAGCAACTCAAAGAAGGGGAGGCAACCAACCAATAAGAGACCTAAGGGAGGTGAGAAAAAAAGCATAGGAAAACGAAAAGATAATAACAGGACTACACCTTACTATACACGGAGTCACAACAAACATCTAGATAGGATGAATGTTAATAGTACGGAAACCTCCATGTATAACCGATATTCCGCATTAGCGGGTAATTGTGATCATCCAATTGACACAAACTGGGGGGCAACAGTTAGAACGAAGAGAACCCCCAATAGAGGCCCAAACACCTTGGATCAATATTTTTTAGCCGAAAGCAGGGACAACTGGAGAGGAGGAGGATTGGGAACGGAAAGAGGGGCTGTAGGGGGGGGAGGTGGAAGAGGGAGAAAATGCTAAAACACCAAAAGGTAAACAATGAGAAAGTGACTAAAACAGATAAAGAAAGGGGCATATTCAATTTGAGTAAAACCGAATTGAAAGAAGGAGAAAAACAAGTTCTAGAGAAAGGATTGAAATTTGCCCCCACATGTAAATTAAATAAATTTGAGACTTATGTAGATATAAAGAAATACACCAGAAAATTGTGCTTGAAAAAATATTTCCAGAGGAATCCTGTCACAAAGGAGGAGCCTAAAGATATTTTCCGACACACACATTTAAAAAAGCCTTCCCTCTTTTTTCCTGTGAGCGAAGTAAGCAAGGAAATACAAATTTTTGAGGACTATGTGGAAAAGGATCTGAGGAAGTTGAAACCCAGATCTAATTTTTTGGATAATTTAAAACCACATGAAAAGAAAGCTCTAAAAGATCTACAATTGAATAATCGGGTGGTTATACGTCCTGCGGACAAAGGGGGGGGAATTGTTGTGCAGGATAAAGAGGACTATGAGAGGGAGGCCTTAAGACTTCTGGGGGATCAAAATACATACAAGAAATTAAAGAGGGACCCCAGCGAGATATTTGAAAAGGAACTGGAATGCCTCCTGAAAGGAGCATGTGATGCTGGTATTCTGAATAGAAGGGAAATGAATTATGTTAGCATTAAGCATCCAAGGGTGGCCAGGTTCTACCACCTCCCTAAAATACACAAGAGTCTTGCTGATCCTCCAGGAAGGCCGATTATCTCGGGGATTGGTTCGTCTACATCCAACCTATCGGGGTACATTGACACCTTCCTGCAAGGGTATGTCCGGGATACCCCCGCCTTCCTGGAGGACAGCAGACATATCTTGAACATATTGGAAAATTTGAATTGGGAGCAAGGGTGGATAATGGCCACCCTGGATGTTACTTCCCTTTATACCATCATTGAACACAAAAAGGGTATAGAGGCCATTGAACATTTTTTAAACTTGGATGATTCGTTACAGAGTGAGCAGAAACAATTTATTAAGGATGCAGTTTTGTTTGTATTAACACATAATCATTTTGAATATGGAGGAGATAGTTACCTCCAGATGAGCGGGACGGCAATGGGGACCAGGTTCGCGCCCGGATATGCAAATTTATTTATGGCCCATTGGGAACACACCCATGTATATGGGTGTGAGGGACCGGGCGCGGACCTGGTCCTCTGGAAGAGATTTATAGATGACGTCCTGCTCGTCTGGAGGGGCTCGACAGATGCTTTGGGGAAGTTTGTGGATAAAATAAACAATAATGATTGGGGGCTGAAGTTTACAGCAGAGATAAGTGAGAGGGAAGTTAATTTTCTAGATGTATCTATTTATATAGAGGGAGCGGAACTGAAAACTAGAACCTATAGGAAAGCCACAGATGTGAATGGATACATCTTGGCCAACAGCTGCCATTTACCGGCATGGTTGGAGAACATTCCCAAAGGTCAATTCATGAGACTTAAACGGAATTGTACAGAGGAGGAGCAATATAAAAAAGAAGCCGATATAATGTCGGGACAATTTATGGAGAAGGGATATGAGAAGGATGCTCTGGAACAAGTGAAATGGGAGGTGGGGATAATGGAGAGGAAAACATTGTTAGAAAAAAAACAAAAGCAGGATACTGCAGATTTTTCAATGAGATTGAATTTGAAATACAACTCACAAATAGGATGTGTAAAGGGGATTATTAGAAAGCACTGGGGGATTCTGAAAGGCGATAAAATTTTGAGGGAAATATTGCCAGAGTATCCTTCTTTTGTGTTTAGAAAAGTAAGCAATATAGGCCTGAAAATAGCTACGGCCAATCATAATCGAGGGGACCTACAAAGGATTCAGGGGGAGGGGTTTGTAAGATGTGGGAGGTGTCAGAACTGTCATAGAACTAAGGGATATGCCAAAATTTTACAAGTAAAGGAGGGGAAGGAAATATACAGTATTGATGAATTAATAACATGTGACACCAGGGGGGTTATATATTGCCTTATATGCCCGTGTGGCAAAAGGTATATAGGACGTACAAAGAGGGAAATGCATAAGCGTATAGGGGAACATTTTAATAATATTTTGAAGGGTTGGGAGGGGCATCCCCTCTCCAAACACTTTAGACAGCACCATGGAAGCAAATTGAATAATGTGATATTTTTTGGATTGGAAATAATCCGGAGAGACCCCAGAGGGGGAAACTACATAGCAAAAATGTCAAGAAAAGAAAGCCAATGGATTTTTAATTTAAACACTATGGTACCTAATGGCTTAAATGAAGAATGGGAGATGTTTGGTTTCTTGCAATGAGATGAATGGGAGCCACCTGAGTGCATGGATCACCTGGGTCTCTATGGAGGGAGAGGGGGAGCTTTTAGGAGGATGTTTTCAAAAAATGACTGAAAAATGATCAGAAAATGTCCAGAAAATGCTTGAAAAATGCCCAATAAATGCCTAAAAACGCTCAAAAAATGCCCAATAAATGCCTAAAAATGCTCAAAAAATGCCCAATAAATGCCTAAAAACGCTTAGAAAATGTAAAAATAATCTATGGAGGGTGAAAAATTGAGACTTAGAGAATTGAGGGCAACTATGAGTAATGAATGGAGTTCCCCTTTAAGGAAAGGTGGAGATTTGATAGATTGGATGTCTATAAAAAGCAGGAAGTGGTGGCCAGTGGGTATCCCTCATCCTGATGAAGATAGTCGTATACTATCGAAACATGTCGATGTGAAGGGCTCTAGGAGCATCCACGCAGTGTTCCTACGTTCTGCAACAAAAGCACGTACAGTACAAGGTGCATGGTTGCATATGGGAGTTCTGAAAGCAGGAAATCGCATTGGAACGCTGGTTGGAACGCAGGAGCCCGGAAAGGGAAGTGACGTCACTCCCAACTGGCCAATCACCCGGAAAGCTGTGCAGCCGGAGCGCACGGAGCTGTAAGGAGCTTGCAAACGGACGCCATACCGGGGGAGCGGCGATACGGAAAGAGAGAGGAGTCCTGCTTGCGAGGCTACCGGCCGGAGCCCGCATGTGAAAATTAGAAAAGCTGCAAGACGCGTAAGTGACTGAACGCACAAGTGATTGAAAGCGTCCTTTGCGGCAGGTGGATAGACACTCTGAGATAACGGAGGGGACTGCTATAAACGCATAGGCGGATTGACCCAATACACTTATCTACACGGATTTTACTGGAGAATTTTTTATGGGGAATTTTTATTAGAGATTCAGGTGGCTCCATGGTATGCATGACAGTGTGCATGGCATGAATGAAGTTATATTGTTCCACTTATTATTTTTTTAGAAGACATATGCAGGAGGGGATATAGTGGAGAACTTTTGAAGTGATCTTGTATATGAAACCCTTTATGCTTATATGGTTTTAACTCCAAAGGCTAGATATTTTTTATGTATAGATAAATAAACTATCAATTACAAACTTGGATACGAGCGCTATTCTCTGTTTTTTGTCTATTTTTATGTTTGGTGGGGATTAAAGGGATACCCACACCTTGAGAATTAAGCAGCTGATTGATTGGGAGGATAGGGAGACAGAGTAGCGCCTTTTTACTTCTCCTTCTTTTTGCTTCTCCATGACAACTTTTGCCATTAAAACAGACAAAAGAGTCTTTGGGTTAGAAGAGAAACTGAAGGTGGTTACAGTGGCATACAACGAGCTGGTAGAGTCTCATGAAGCTTTAGCTGTGGAGGTAAAGGAACTAAAAGAAAAACAGACAGATGCAGAAGATAGAAATAGGAGAAACAATATCAAGTTGAGAGGAATTCCTGAAAATGTAACTACAAGTCAGCTTAGAGACTATGTGGGAGACGTGTTAAAAACAACTTTGCCAACATCTTCTGACATTGATAGAATCGTAGACAGAGTACATAGGCTGCCTAAGCCTGCTCACTTGGGCCCAAATGTACCAAGGGATGTGATCATGCGGGTACATTACTACCATATTAAAGAAGCTTTCTTGGACACTACTAGAAAAGGCCAGAGACTGCCAAAACCATACCAAGATTTAATCCTATACTCAGACTTGTCACAAAACACTCTTAAAGCAAGAAGAGCTTTTTCTACTGTCACCACTACTTTAAGAGCCAACAAAATAGAATACTCATGGGGTTTCCCCACAAAACTGAGAGTAACAAGACAAGGAACCAGATATATATTTCATACACCTCAAGAAGGCCTGGACAAGATTGCAAATTGGAACATGCAGATCTCGGCTCCAAAGCACAGACCATATATCCAATCTATGGACACCACTCCTGCAGCTGACGATAAGGAGGAAGCTGGAAAATCCTCTGTTGCTGAAGCAAAAGACACTTGAAACATGATGGGATACTCAGTGTTCTTTTTTCACAAACTTTCCCCCCCAGAGAACTCTTCTCTATACTTTCTTTTTATTCTTCCCGGATACCATCTTGAGGAGGAGGAGAATTGTTCACACATATAGCCCACGGCTGTGGGCTAAGTTTCTGATGTTATGACCTGGATAGGTCATCAGTTTTTCTTGTTTGTTTTATATTATGTTGTTTTTGTTGTTGTAATTTTTATGTTTTTTCCTCTAGGTTGGACTGTTTTTGATGAGGATACTATTCCTAATATTTTTGCGAAATCTAGACTTTTTAGATTCTTTATACCTGTTTATGCATATTTCACTGATTTAACTGAAATTTTATATTTTATAGCAAAGAATATGTCATTTTTTCCATTTTTGAGCCCGCAACAATCTTTTCACTGCTTATCGCAGAGACGTAAAAAAATATGCAAAAAGGCTCATTTTTCAGTATTGCATGCATTAACTTCTTTTTCTCCCACCTTTTTAGTACATGCTTATAATTGTATTTTCTCCAAGAAAACTAAACAAAATACCATGAACACATCAATTAGAACCTTGATTACCACCAAATGTAAGTGCATTATTTTTTGTATGTATGTCCAGAACCATTAAAATTGTATCTCTAAATGTGAGAGGGCTGAACTCGCACAGAAAGAGATATCTGACCCAAAAACTAAGTAAAGACGAGGGAGCTGATGTGATGTGCTTGCAGGAGACCCATCTTAACAAAGAGGGGTCTACCAAGTTCAAGTTATATCAGTTTTCTACTATATTTCACTCTACACTAAAAACAAAGAAAAAGGCAGGGGTATGTATAGCAATAAAAGATTCAATAGGATTTGAATTGCAAGAATCATTCAGTAGCAAAGATGGTAGAATGATTGTTTTGGTTGGGAAAATAGATACTCAACTGTATACAATAGTCAACATATATGTCCCAAATAGTGGCCAAATTAGATTTTTGAACAAGAAATTTAAAAAAATTGATAAAATGTCCAAAGGTAATTTATTAATTACAGGTGATTTTAATTTAGTAGTTGACCCATTGATAGATTGCTCATATCAGAAGAAAAAATTTCCCTCTACCTTACGACCTACCCTTATGAACCATGAGTTATATGATGTCTGGAGATGTCTGCATCCAGGAGAGACTGACTACACTCATTATTCACCGGTTTTCAAATCTTATAATAGAATAGACTACTTGTTTACAGACAAATTCACACTCCCTTTAATTAAAAAAATTAATATTAATACAAGAACGTGGTCAGATCATTCCCCTATAGTATTTGAATTACAAGTGTTAGGCTCCCCACCCCCTACTTATACATGGAAAATGAATAAATATATTTTATACTCAGAACAATCAGCCCCACAAATTAAACAAAAAATAGAAGAATACTTTGAGCTAAACAATAGTAAGGACGTATCGAAAGCTACTATATGGAATGCCCATAAGGCATTTATAAGAGGAGTATTTATACAACAAGGCTCCATAGAAAAAAGAAAAAGAAAGGAAAAATATAATAATATCTTAAAAGAAATCAAAATTATGGAGAAGGCCATATTCGATAAAAAGGAAGTGACCCTAATACCTAAAGTAGAAGAAAAGAGAAAGGAACTTAGTGAAATGCTACACTGCCAATATGATAAGTGGCAATGTATCATGAAAGAAAATTGGTACTCAGATAGGGATAAGGCCGGTAAAATTATGGCAAGGAAGATTAAGGGACGAAGAATAGCTCATAGAATTCAAAAAATAAAACATCCAAAGAAAAACTTAACAGTGCATCACCCAAAAGAAATTGTAGATGCTTTGGCAACTTATTATGAATCTCTATACAACCTGAAACAAGATTCAGAAGTACATCAACCCACCCAAATAGAAATTAAAAAGTACTTAGATAGTGTGGATCTTCCCACACTAGATGAGTTTGAAAAAAACCAAATTAATATCCCCTTTCAAATGAATGAGGTTGAAAGAGCAATCAAATCCCTCAAAAGAAATAAATCCCCAGGTATAGATGGTTTCCTAGGTGAATATTATATGAAACATATGAATCTGCTGAAAGCCCCCTTAACAGATCTATATAACGAAGTAGCTAAATTAGGTACCTTCCCTAAAGAATCATTAGAAGCTGTAATTTCACTAATACCAAAAGAAGACAAAGATTTAACTGACCCCAGTAGCTACAGGCCCATCTCTTTATTAAATGTCGATTTAAAAATTTATGCAAAAATAATAGCCAATAGAATAGACCCCCTAATCCCGAAACTAATTCACTTAGATCAGGTAGGATTCGTTAAAAATAGAATGACCAGTGATGCTACTAGAAAAGTTTTGGCAATATTACATGAGCTAGAATGTAATAAAAGGCCTTCTCTGTTAGTCTCTTTGGACGCAGAGAAGGCCTTTGATAGAGTAAACTGGACATATTTATCCACTGTACTAAATAAATTCGGTTGTGATGGTTTCTTACACCAAGCCATAATGGCCCTCTATACCAAGCCTTCAGCTAGAGTGATCTCTTCAGGCTCTCTTTCTGATCCATTCAACATCACTAACGGTACAAGACAAGGCTGCCCCTTATCACCATCAATTTTTATCTTAACATTGGAGCCACTTGCTCAAAAAATTAGAGACAATAAATTAATAAAAGGAGTCAAGATTGGAGAGCAAGAGATGAAGTTAGGTTTATATGCGGATGACATATTGCTATATCTTCAGGATCCCAAAATATCATTAACAAATTTAGAATCAGAGCTCAACCTTTTTTTCAGAGGTCTCATATTACAAACTAAATAAAAATAAAACTGTGATCCTTCCCTGTAATTTAGATACCAACTCAATAAACTCTCTTAAAAAAATATCTCAATATTCATGGACAGAAAAAGCATTTAAATATTTAGGTATCTACATCACACCCACCATTGGCCAAATTTATAAAACAAATTATGAACCCTGGATATATGGGCTTAAAACCCAATTAGATTTATTAGCAAAATTAGAATTTTCATGGCTAGGGAGAGTTGCAGCAGTAAAAATGATGATCCTCCCTAGACTATTATATTTATTTAGAAACCTTCCTGTTAAAGTACCCCAGAAATTTTTTACCCCTATACAAAAAATGATCAACAAATTTGTAATATGTAACAAATCACCCAGATTCTCGTATGACATACTAACCTTACATGCTTCTGACTTGGGCCTTGGAGTACCAGATATTGGTCTATACTATAGAGCAACTATTTTAGAGCAATCTAGAGAGATTTGGATCGAAAGTAACAAACAATGGGTAACACTAGAACAATTACAACATCCTATTGTCCCTTATAAGAGTTTACTGGAAACCAAACTTCTGTGGAAATCAACATTAAAAATTCCCAACCCCATTACAGCTAATACTGTCAAGATTTGGAAGGATTTTACTCAAAGATGCACAAAGAATCCTATATCCACCAAGCAAATACCTATCCCATTGGGTAATATCCACAATGTAATAAAAAAGATTTCCATAGAAAATTGGGTAGAGAAAGGAATAACGACCGTAGATAAACTACTCCAAGACTCAAAGATGAAAGCATTTCAAGATATTGTAGAAGAATATGACATTCCAAGGCCAGAAGAATATAAATATCTAAAAATTCAGAAATTTTTTAAATATCACTTCCCTACTCCTATATTACTTCCCCCACTCATAGCTAAACTTTTATCCCCAGACCAGCAGCATCTGAAAGGCACTGCAATATTTTACAGAACCTTGCTGACAAATAAGGGAGGCTCACCTCAATGGCAGCTCACAAAATGGCAACAATATTTCAGGGAAGACATAGAAAGGGAAGATTGGGAGAAATCTATGAGATCTCTGAAAAAGGCTTCTCATTGTATATCACATCATGAGAATTTACTTAAGATGCTATGGAGATGGTACCTGACTCCGAGTAAAATCTCCAAATTTGACTCCAATGTCTCACCTTTATGTTGGAGGGGATGTGGAGATGAAGGCACCTTGGAACATATTTACTGGGAATGTCCCAAATTACAAGAAATGTGGAAAGAAATTGAGCTAATATTAAAAAAACTACCAGTAAGCCTATCCCACATCCCACCAAAAATGGCCCTATTACATCTAGATATTATAGATCTACCACCAAAAGAACGTATACTATACAACCATATTTTTGTAACTATAAGAATCCTACTAGCTGAAAATTGGAAAACTAAATATGTACCTGGTGTTGAGGAAATCATTAAGAGAGTCAATTTTAATCTATCGGCAGAAAAGAAATGGGCAATGAATACAGGGGTCCTTGAACCCTTTATGAGAAAGATAGAATATTGGTCTTTAATCTACCCAGAGACGGAAATTTTTGATTATTAATAACATAAGGTATGCAGATATGGAGATAAATAGATGCAAGACTTCTGTTCTCTTCCTCTCATATTTTTGGAGATAACGAGAAAAATAAAAATAGAAATCTTATTTTGGTTCTAATTCACTCTGATACAATGCTAACAAATGACTCAGGTTTAGGTTCTTTTTTGGTAATACTGAGTTTATGGAGAATAATAATAGAAGAAGAATGAAGAATATGTTATGTTAAGTTTTCACTATCTTTATTAATAAAGTATAATACGGAATACTGTTTAGTATAAAACAATGTTCTAGATTTTGTAAGGTTGTTATCTTTTGTAGCCTAGTTCACCTGTCCTGCTGCCTAATTCATACTAAAATCTAACCTAGAAACCTGTCTGGATGGTTGCTGGTCAACCATCTAGTGGGGTGGATAAGATTGACAGCTAGACACTTTATTTATAGAAAAATGGCTCGGCTCCCTGGGATCTCTGTAGGGTGGTTTTATTCCCCCATTTCCCAGGTTGAGCTGAGTCCATTTGAGGAAAATATTGTACTATGGTGTTCTGGACTGCATACAAAATAGAGCTGTAGAAACATAGCTTAACCAGGCTTGTATGTATACTAACTTTGTACACCCATAACAAGAGATTCTGTTTAATATATATGATTATATATGTAATATATTATGTTATGTAAGATATATAAGACTTATTTATTAAGTCTGATGTTGTTAAAAATTTTCAAAAACTGTTCAATAAAAATTATTGAAACATAGATTAGAATCGAGAGCCAACGGTAAGTTTTCTATGTTAAACCATTACACCATTGAAAAACTGGTTACGTTTGCAATCGAAAGAAAAATGACTGTAGTTGAAGAGGTAATGGCCCCTAAACTATGTTCTGGGATGAAAGTTACAGCTTCAGTGAAATCCGTTTGCAAATCGGAGTGATAGATTAGAATCGAGAGCCAACGGTAAGTTTTCTATGTTAAACCATTACACCATTGAAAAACTGGTTACGTTTGCAATCGAAAGAAAAATTACTATAGTTAAAGAGGTAATGGCCCCTAAACTATGTTCTGGGATGAAAGTTACAGCTTCAGTGAAATCCGTTTGCAAATCGGAGTGATAGATTAGAATCGAGAGCCAACGGTAAGTTTTCTATGTTAAACCATTACACCATTGAAAAACTGGTTACGTTTGCAATCGAAAGAAAAATGACTATAGTTGAAGAGGTAATGGCCCCTAAACTATGTTCTGGGATGAAAGTTACAGCTTCAGTGAAATCCGTTTGCAAATCGGAGTGATAGATTAGAATCGAGAGCCAACGGTAAGTTTTCTATGTTAAACCATTACACCATTGAAAAACTGGTTACGTTTGCAATTGAAAGAAAAATGACTATAGTTGAAGAGGTAATGGCCCCTAAACTATGTTCTGGGATGAAAGTTACAGCTTCAGTGAAATCCGTTTGCAAATCGGAGTGATAGATTAGAATCGAGAGCCAACGGTAAGTTTTCTATGTTAAACCATTACACCATTGAAAAACTGGTTACGTTTGCAATCGAAAGAAAAATGACTATAGTTGAAGAGGTAATGGCCCCTAAACTATGTTCTGGGATGAAAGTTACAGCTTCAGTGAAATCCGTTTGCAAATCGGAGTGATAGATTAGAATCGAGAGCCAACGGTAAGTTTTCTATGTTAAACCATTACACCATTGAAAAACTGGTTACGATTGCAATCGAAAGAAAAATGACTGTAGTTGAAGAGGTAATGGCCCCTAAACTATGTTCTGGGATGAAAGTTACAGCTTCAGTGAAATCCGTTTGCAAATCGGAGTGATAGATTAGAATCGAGAGCCAACGGTAAGTTTTCTATGTTAAACCATTACACCATTGAAAAACTGGTTACGTTTGCAATCGAAAGAAAAATGACTGTAGTTGAAGAGGTAATGGCCCCTAAACTATGTTCTGGGATGAAAGTTACAGCTTCAGTGAAATTTGTTTGCAAATCGGAGTGATAGATTAGAATCGAGAGCCAACGGTAAGTTTTCTATGTTAAACCATTACACCATTGAAAAACTGGTTACGTTTGCAATTGAAAGAAAAATGACTATAGTTGAAGAGGTAATGGCCCCTAAACTATGTTCTGGGATGAAAGTTACAGCTTCAGTGAAATCCGTTTGCAAATCGGAGTGATAGATTAGAATCGAGAGCCAACGGTAAGTTTTCTATGTTAAACCATTACACCATTGAAAAACTGGTTACGTTTGCAATCGAAAGAAAAATGACTATAGTTGAAGAGGTAATGGCCCCTAAACTATGTTCTGGGATGAAAGTTACAGCTTCAGTGAAATCCGTTTGCAAATCGGAGTGATAGATTAGAATCGAGAGCCAACGGTAAGTTTTCTATGTTAAACCATTACACCATTGAAAAACTGGTTACGTTTGCAATCGAAAGAAAAATGACTATAGTTGAAGAGGTAATGGCCCCTAAACTATGTTCTGGGATGAAAGTTACAGCTTCAGTGAAATCCGTTTGCAAATCGGAGTGATAGATTAGAATCGAGAGCCAACGGTAAGTTTTCTATGTTAAACCATTACACCATTGAAAAACTGGTTACGTTTGCAATCGAAAGAAAAATGACTATAGTTGAAGAGGTAATGGCCCCTAAACTATGTTCTGGGATGAAAGTTACAGCTTCAGTGAAATCCGTTTGCAAATCGGAGTGATAGATTAGAATCGAGAGCCAACGGTAAGTTTTCTATGTTAAACCATTACACCATTGAAAAACTGGTTACGTTTGCAATCGAAAGAAAAATGACTATAGTTGAAGAGGTAATGGCCCCTAAACTTTGTGCTGGGATGAAAGTTACAGCTTCAGTGAAATCCGTTTGCAAATCGGAGTGATAGATTAGAATCGAGAGCCAACGGTAAGTTTTCTATGTTAAACCATTACACCATTGAAAAACTGGTTACGTTTGCAATCGAAAGAAAAATGACTATAGTTGAAGAGGTAATGGCCCCTAAACTATGTTCTGGGATGAAAGTTACAGCTTCAGTGAAATCCGTTTGCAAATCGGAGTGATAGATTAGAATCGAGAGCCAACGGTAAGTTTTCTATGTTAAACCATTACACCATTGAAAAACTGGTTACGTTTGCAATCGAAAGAAAAATTACTATAGTTAAAGAGGTAATGGCCCCTAAACTATGTTCTGGGATGAAAGTTACAGCTTCAGTGAAATCCGTTTGCAAATCGGAGTGATAGATTAGAATCGAGAGCCAACGGTAAGTTTTCTATGTTAAACCATTACACCATTGAAAAACTGGTTACGTTTGCAATCGAAAGAAAAATGACTATAGTTGAAGAGGTAATGGCCCCTAAACTATGTTCTGGGATGAAAGTTACAGCTTCAGTGAAATCCGTTTGCAAATCGGAGTGATAGATTAGAATCGAGAGCCAACGGTAAGTTTTCTATGTTAAACCATTACACCATTGAAAAACTGGTTACGTTTGCAATTGAAAGAAAAATGACTATAGTTGAAGAGGTAATGGCCCCTAAACTATGTTCTGGGATGAAAGTTACAGCTTCAGTGAAATCCGTTTGCAAATCGGAGTGATAGATTAGAATCGAGAGCCAACGGTAAGTTTTCTATGTTAAACCATTACACCATTGAAAAACTGGTTACGTTTGCAATCGAAAGAAAAATGACTATAGTTGAAGAGGTAATGGCCCCTAAACTATGTTCTGGGATGAAAGTTACAGCTTCAGTGAAATCCGTTTGCAAATCGGAGTGATAGATTAGAATCGAGAGCCAACGGTAAGTTTTCTATGTTAAACCATTACACCATTGAAAAACTGGTTACGATTGCAATCGAAAGAAAAATGACTGTAGTTGAAGAGGTAATGGCCCCTAAACTATGTTCTGGGATGAAAGTTACAGCTTCAGTGAAATCCGTTTGCAAATCGGAGTGATAGATTAGAATCGAGAGCCAACGGTAAGTTTTGTATGTTAAACCATTACACCATTGAAAAACTGGTTACGTTTGCAATCGAAAGAAAAATGACTGTAGTTGAAGAGGTAATGGCCCCTAAACTATGTTCTGGGATGAAAGTTACAGCTTCAGTGAAATTTGTTTGCAAATCGGAGTGATAGATTAGAATCGAGAGCCAACGGTAAGTTTTCTATGTTAAACCATTACACCATTGAAAAACTGGTTACGTTTGCAATTGAAAGAAAAATGACTATAGTTGAAGAGGTAATGGCCCCTAAACTATGTTCTGGGATGAAAGTTACAGCTTCAGTGAAATCCGTTTGCAAATCGGAGTGATAGATTAGAATCGAGAGCCAACGGTAAGTTTTCTATGTTAAACCATTACACCATTGAAAAACTGGTTACGTTTGCAATCGAAAGAAAAATGACTATAGTTGAAGAGGTAATGGCCCCTAAACTATGTTCTGGGATGAAAGTTACAGCTTCAGTGAAATCCGTTTGCAAATCGGAGTGATAGATTAGAATCGAGAGCCAACGGTAAGTTTTCTATGTTAAACCATTACACCATTGAAAAACTGGTTACGTTTGCAATCGAAAGAAAAATGACTATAGTTGAAGAGGTAATGGCCCCTAAACTATGTTCTGGGATGAAAGTTACAGCTTCAGTGAAATCCGTTTGCAAATCGGAGTGATAGATTAGAATCGAGAGCCAACGGTAAGTTTTCTATGTTAAACCATTACACCATTGAAAAACTGGTTACGTTTGCAATCGAAAGAAAAATGACTATAGTTGAAGAGGTAATGGCCCCTAAACTATGTTCTGGGATGAAAGTTACAGCTTCAGTGAAATCCGTTTGCAAATCGGAGTGATAGATTAGAATCGAGAGCCAACGGTAAGTTTTCTATGTTAAACCATTACACCATTGAAAAACTGGTTACGTTTGCAATCGAAAGAAAAATGACTATAGTTGAAGAGGTAATGGCCCCTAAACTTTGTGCTGGGATGAAAGTTACAGCTTCAGTGAAATCCGTTTGCAAATCGGAGTGATAGATTAGAATCGAGAGCCAACGGTAAGTTTTCTATGTTAAACCATTACACCATTGAAAAACTGGTTACGTTTGCAATCGAAAGAAAAATGACTGTAGTTGAAGAGGTAATGGCCCCTAAACTATGTTCTGGGATGAAAGTTACAGCTTCAGTGAAATCCGTTTGCAAATCGGAGTGATAGATTAGAATCGAGAGCCAACGGTAAGTTTTCTATGTTAAACCATTACACCATTGAAAAACTGGTTACGTTTGCAATCGAAAGAAAAATGACTATAGTTGAAGAGGTAATGGCCCCTAAACTATGTTCTGGGATGAAAGTTACAGCTTCAGTGAAGTCCGTTTGCAAATCGGAGTGATAGATTAGAATCGAGAGCCAACGGTAAGTTTTCTATGTTAAACCATTACACCATTGAAAAACTGGTTACGTTTGCAATCGAAAGAAAAATGACTATAGTTGAAGAGGTAATGGCCCCTAAACTATGTTCTGGGATGAAAGTTACAGCTTCAGTGAAATCCGTTTGCAAATCGGAGTGATAGATTAGAATCGAGAGCCAACGGTAAGTTTTCTATGTTAAACCATTACACCATTGAAAAACTGGTTACGTTTGCAATCGAAAGAAAAATGACTATAGTTGAAGAGGTAATGGCCCCTAAACTATGTTCTGGGATGAAAGTTACAGCTTCAGTGAAATCCGTTTGCAAATCGGAGTGATAGATTAGAATCGAGAGCCAACGGTAAGTTTTCTATGTTAAACCATTACACCATTGAAAAACTGGTTACGTTTGCAATCGAAAGAAAAATGACTGTAGTTGAAGAGGTAATGGCCCCTAAACTATGTTCTGGGATGAAAGTTACAGCTTCAGTGAAATCCGTTTGCAAATCGGAGTGATAGATTAGAATCGAGAGCCAACGGTAAGTTTTCTATGTTAAACCATTACACCATTGAAAAACTGGTTACGTTTGCAATCGAAAGAAAAATGACTATAGTTGAAGAGGTAATGGCCCCTAAACTATGTTCTGGGATAAAAGTTACAGCTTCAGTGAAATCCGTTTGCAAATCGGAGTGATAGATTAGAATCGAGAGCCAACGGTAAGTTTTCTATGTTAAACCATTACACCATTGAAAAACTGGTTACGTTTGCAATCGAAAGAAAAATGACTATAGTTGAAGAGGTAATGGCCCCTAAACTATGTTCTGGGATGAAAGTTACAGCTTCAGTGAAATCCGTTTGCAAATCGGAGTGATAGATTAGAATCGAGAGCCAACGGTAAGTTTTCTATGTTAAACCATTACACCATTGAAAAACTGGTTACGTTTGCAATCGAAAGAAAAATGACTGTAGTTGAAGAGGTAATGGCCCCTAAACTATGTTCTGGGATGAAAGTTACAGCTTCAGTGAAATCCGTTTGCAAATCGGAGTGATAGATTAGAATCGAGAGCCAACGGTAAGTTTTCTATGTTAAACCATTACACCATTGAAAAACTGGTTACGTTTGCAATCGAAAGAAAAATGACTATAGTTGAAGAGGTAATGGCCCCTAAACTATGTTCTGGGATGAAAGTTACAGCTTCAGTGAAATCCGTTTGCAAATCGGAGTGATAGATTAGAATCGAGAGCCAACGGTAAGTTTTCTGTGTTAAACCATTACACCATTGAAAAACTGGTTACGTTTGCAATCGAAAGAAAAATGACTATAGTTGAAGAGGTAATGGCCCCTAAACTATGTTCTGGGATGAAAGTTACAGCTTCAGTTAAATCCGTTTGCAAATCGGAGTGATAGATTAGAATCGAGAGCCAACGGTAAGTTTTCTGTGTTAAACCATTACACCATTGAAAAACTGGTTACGTTTGCAATCGAAAGAAAAATGACTATAGTTGAAGAGGTAATGGCCCCTAAACTATGTTCTGGGATGAAAGTTACAGCTTCAGTGAAATCCGTTTGCAAATCGGAGTGATAGATTAGAATCGAGAGCCAACGGTAAGTTTTCTATGTTAAACCATTACACCATTGAAAAACTGGTTACGTTTGCAATTGAAAGAAAAATGACTATAGTTGAAGAGGTAATGGCCCCTAAACTATGTTCTGGGATGAAAGTTACAGCTTCAGTGAAATCCGTTTGCAAATCGGAGTGATAGATTAGAATCGAGAGCCAACGGTAAGTTTTCTATGTTAAACCATTACACCATTGAAAAACTGGTTACGTTTGCAATCGAAAGAAAAATGACTATAGTTGAAGAGGTAATGGCCCCTAAACTATGTTCTGGGATGAAAGTTACAGCTTCAGTGAAATCCGTTTGCAAATCGGATAGATTAGAATCGAGAGCCAACGGTAAGTTTTCTATGTTAAACCATTACACCATTGAAAAACTGGTTACGTTTGCAATCGAAAGAAAAATGACTGTAGTTGAAGAGGTAATGGCCCCTAAACTATGTTCTGGGATGAAAGTTACAGCTTCAGTGAAATCCGTTTGCAAATCGGAGTGATAGATTAGAATCGAGAGCCAACGGTAAGTTTTCTATGTTAAACCATTACACCATTGAAAAACTGGTTACGTTTGCAATCGAAAGAAAAATGACTATAGTTGAAGAGGTAATGGCCCCTAAACTATGTTCTGGGATGAAAGTTACAGCTTCAGTGAAATCCAATTGCAAATCGGAGTGATAGATTAGAATCGAGAGCCAACGGTAAGTTTTCTATGTTAAACCATTACACCATTGAAAAACTGGTTACGTTTGCAATCGAAAGAAAAATGACTATAGTTGAAGAGGTAATGGCCCCTAAACTATGTTCTGGGATGAAAGTTACAGCTTCAGTGAAATCCGTTTGCAAATCGGAGTGATAGATTAGAATCGAGAGCCAACGGTAAGTTTTCTATGTTAAACCATTACACCATTGAAAAACTGGTTACGTTTGCAATCGAAAGAAAAATGACTATAGTTGAAGAGGTAATGGCCCCTAAACTATGTTCTGGGATGAAAGTTACAGCTTCAGTGAAATCCGTTTGCAAATCGGAGTGATAGATTAGAATCGAGAGCCAACGGTAAGTTTTCTATGTTAAACCATTACACCATTGAAAAACTGGTTACGTTTGCAATCGAAAGAAAAATGACTATAGTTGAAGAGGTAATGGCCCCTAAACTATGTTCTGGGATGAAAGTTACAGCTTCAGTGAAATCCGTTTGCAAATCGGAGTGATAGATTAGAATCGAGAGCCAACGGTAAGTTTTCTATGTTAAACCATTACACCATTGAAAAACTGGTTACGTTTGCAATCGAAAGAAAAATGACTGTAGTTGAAGAGGTAATGGCCCCTAAACTATGTTCTGGGATGAAAGTTACAGCTTCAGTGAAATCCGTTTGCAAATCGGAGTGATAGATTAGAATCGAGAGCCAACGGTAAGTTTTCTATGTTAAACCATTACACCATTGAAAAACTGGTTACGTTTGCAATCGAAAGAAAAATGACTATAGTTGAAGAGGTAATGGCCCCTAAACTATGTTCTGGGATGAAAGTTACAGCTTCAGTGAAATCCGTTTGCAAATCGGAGTGATAGATTAGAATCGAGAGCCAACGGTAAGTTTTCTGTGTTAAACCATTACACCATTGAAAAACTGGTTACGTTTGCAATCGAAAGAAAAATGACTATAGTTGAAGAGGTAATGGCCCCTAAACTATGTTCTGGGATGAAAGTTACAGCTTCAGTGAAATCCGTTTGCAAATCGGAGTGATAGATTAGAATCGAGAGCCAACGGTAAGTTTTCTGTGTTAAACCATTACACCATTGAAAAACTGGTTACGTTTGCAATCGAAAGAAAAATGACTATAGTTGAAGAGGTAATGGCCCCTAAACTATGTTCTGGGATGAAAGTTACAGCTTCAGTGAAATCCGTTTGCAAATCGGAGTGATAGATTAGAATCGAGAGCCAACGGTAAATTTTCTATGTTAAACCATTACACCATTGAAAAACTGGTTACGTTTGCAATCGAAAGAAAAATGACTATAGTTGAAGAGGTAATGGCCCCTAAACTATGTTCTGGGATGAAAGTTACAGCTTCAGTGAAATCCGTTTGCAAATCGGAGTGATAGATTAGAATCGAGAGCCAACGGTAAGTTTTCTATGTTAAACCATTACACCATTGAAAAACTGGTTACGTTTGCAATCGAAAGAAAAATGACTGTAGTTGAAGAGGTAATGGCCCCTAAACTATGTTCTGGGATGAAAGTTACAGCTTCAGTGAAATCCGTTTGCAAATCGGAGTGATAGATTAGAATCGAGAGCCAACGGTAAGTTTTCTATGTTAAACCATTACACCATTGAAAAACTGGTTACGTTTGCAATCGAAAGAAAAATGACTATAGTTGAAGAGGTAATGGCCCCTAAACTATGTTCTGGGATGAAAGTTACAGCTTCAGTGAAATCCAATTGCAAATCGGAGTGATAGATTAGAATCGAGAGCCAACGGTAAGTTTTCTATGTTAAACCATTACACCATTGAAAAACTGGTTACGTTTGCAATCGAAAGAAAAATGACTATAGTTGAAGAGGTAATGGCCCCTAAACTATGTTCTGGGATGAAAGTTACAGCTTCAGTGAAATCCGTTTGCAAATCGGAGTGATAGATTAGAATCGAGAGCCAACGGTAAGTTTTCTATGTTAAACCATTACACCATTGAAAAACTGGTTACGTTTGCAATCGAAAGAAAAATGACTATAGTTGAAGAGGTAATGGCCCCTAAACTATGTTCTGGGATGAAAGTTACAGCTTCAGTGAAATCCGTTTGCAAATCGGAGTGATAGATTAGAATCGAGAGCCAACGGTAAGTTTTCTATGTTAAACCATTACACCATTGAAAAACTGGTTACGTCTGCAATCGAAAGAAAAATGACTATAGTTGAAGAGGTAATGGCCCCTAAACTATGTTCTGGGATGAAAGTTACAGCTTCAGTGAAATCCGTTTGCAAATCGGAGTGATAGATTAGAATCGAGAGCCAACGGTAAGTTTTCTATGTTAAACCATTACACCATTGAAAAACTGGTTACGTTTGCAATCGAAAGAAAAATGACTGTAGTTGAAGAGGTAATGGCCCCTAAACTATGTTCTGGGATGAAAGTTACAGCTTCAGTGAAATCCGTTTGCAAATCGGAGTGATAGATTAGAATCGAGAGCCAACGGTAAGTTTTCTATGTTAAACCATTACACCATTGAAAAACTGGTTACGTTTGCAATCGAAAGAAAAATGACTATAGTTGAAGAGGTAATGGCCCCTAAACTATGTTCTGGGATGAAAGTTACAGCTTCAGTGAAATCCGTTTGCAAATCGGAGTGATAGATTAGAATCGAGAGCCAACGGTAAGTTTTCTGTGTTAAACCATTACACCATTGAAAAACTGGTTACGTTTGCAATCGAAAGAAAAATGACTGTAGTTGAAGAGGTAATGGCCCCTAAACTATGTTCTGGGATGAAAGTTACAGCTTCAGTGAAATCCGTTTGCAAATCGGAGTGATAGATTAGAATCGAGAGCCAACGGTAAGTTTTCTATGTTAAACAATTACACCATTGAAAAACTGGTTACGTTTGCAATCGAAAGAAAAATGACTGTAGTTGAAGAGGTAATGGCCCCTAAACTATGTTCTGGGATGAAAGTTACAGCTTCAGTGAAATCCGTTTGCAAATCGGAGTGATAGATTAGAATCGAGAGCCAACGGTAAGTTTTCTATGTTAAACCATTACACCATTGAAAAACTGGTTACGTTTGCAATCGAAAGAAAAATGACTATAGTTGAAGAGGTAATGGCCCCTAAACTATGTTCTGGGATGAAAGTTACAGCTTCAGTGAAATCCAATTGCAAATCGGAGTGATAGATTAGAATCGAGAGCCAACGGTAAGTTTTCTATGTTAAACCATTACACCATTGAAAAACTGGTTACGTTTGCAATCGAAAGAAAAATGACTATAGTTGAAGAGGTAATGGCCCCTAAACTATGTTCTGGGATGAAAGTTACAGCTTCAGTGAAATCCGTTCGCAAATCGGAGTGATAGATTAGAATCGAGAGCCAACGGTAAGTTTTCTATGTTAAACCATTACACCATTGAAAAACTGGTTACGTTTGCAATCGAAAGAAAAATGACTATAGTTGAAGAGGTAATGGCCCCTAAACTATGTTCTGGGATGAAAGTTACAGCTTCAGTGAAATCCGTTTGCAAATCGAAGTGATAGATTAGAATCGAGAGCCAACGGTAAGTTTTCTATGTTAAACCATTACACCATTGAAAAACTGGTTACGTTTGCAATCGAAAGAAAAATGACTATAGTTGAAGAGGTAATGGCCCCTAAACTATGTTCTGGGATGAAAGTTACAGCTTCAGTGAAATCCGTTTGCAAATCGGAATGATAGATTAGAATCGAGAGCCAACGGTAAGTTTTCTATGTTAAACCATTACACCATTGAAAAACTGGTTACGTTTGCAATCGAAAGAAAAATGACTATAGTTGAAGAGGTAATGGCCCCTAAACTATGTTCTGGGATGAAAGTTACAGCTTCAGTGAAATCCGTTTGCAAATCGGAGTGATAGATTAGAATCGAGAGCCAACGGTAAGTTTTCTATGTTAAACCATTACACCATTGAAAAACTGGTTACGTTTGCAATCGAAAGAAAAATGACTATAGTTGAAGAGGTAATGGCCCCTAAACTATGTTCTGGGATGAAAGTTACAGCTTCAGTGAAATCCGTTTGCAAATCGGAGTGATAGATTAGAATCGAGAGCCAACGGTAAGTTTTGTGTGTTAAACCATTACACCATTGAAAAACTGGTTACGTTTGCAATCGAAAGAAAAATGACTATAGTTGAAGAGGTAATGGCCCCTAAACTATGTTCTGGGATGAAAGTTACAGCTTCAGTGAAATCCGTTTGCAAATCGGAGTGATAGATTAGAATCGAGAGCCAACGGTAAGTTTTCTATGTTAAACCATTACACCATTGAAAAACTGGTTACGTTTGCAATCGAAAGAAAAATGACTATAGTTGAAGAGGTAATGGCCCCTAAACTATGTTCTGGGATGAAAGTTACAGCTTCAGTGAAATCCGTTTGCAAATCGGAGTGATAGATTAGAATCGAGAGCCAACGGTAAGTTTTCTATGTTAAACCATTACACCATTGAAAAACTGGTTACGTTTGCAATCGAAAGAAAAATGACTATAGTTGAAGAGGTAATGGCCCCTAATCTTTGTGCTGGGATGAAAGTTACAGCTTCAGTGAAATCCGTTTGCAAATCGGAGTGATAGATTAGAATCGAGAGCCAACGGTAAGTTTTCTATGTTAAACCATTACACCATTGAAAAACTGGTTACGTTTGCAATCGAAAGAAAAATGACTATAGTTGAAGAGGTAATGGCCCCTAAACTATGTTCTGGGATGAAAGTTACAGCTTCAGTGAAATCCGTTTGCAAATCGGAGTGATAGATTAGAATCGAGAGCCAACGGTAAGTTTTCTATGTTAAACCATTACACCATTGAAAAACTGGTTACGTTTGCAATCAAAAGAAAAATGACTATAGTTGAAGAGGTAATGGCCCCTAAACTATGTTCTGGGATGAAAGTTACAGCTTCAGTGAAATCCGTTTGCAAATCGGAGTGATAGATTAGAATCGAGAGCCAACGGTAAGTTTTCTATGTTAAACCATTACACCATTGAAAAACTGGTTACGTTTGCAATCGAAAGAAAAATGACTATAGTTGAAGAGGTAATGGCCCCTAAACTATGTTCTGGGATGAAAGTTACAGCTTCAGTGAAATCCGTTTGCAAATCGGAATGATAGATTAGAATCGAGAGCCAACGGTAAGTTTTCTATGTTAAACCATTACACCATTGAAAAACTGGTTACGTTTGCAATCAAAAGAAAAATGACTATAGTTGAAGAGGTAATGGCCCCTAAACTATGTTCTGGGATGAAAGTTACAGCTTCAGTGAAATCCGTTTGCAAATCGGAGTGATAGATTAGAATCGAGAGCCAACGGTAAGTTTTCTATGTTAAACCATTACACCATTGAAAAACTGGTTACGTTTGCAATCGAAAGAAAAATGACTATAGTTGAAGAGGTAATGGCCCCTAAACTATGTTCTGGGATGAAAGTTACAGCTTCAGTGAAATCCGTTTGCAAATCGGAGTGATAGATTAGAATCGAGAGCCAACGGTAAGTTTTGTGTGTTAAACCATTACACCATTGAAAAACTGGTTACGTTTGCAATCGAAAGAAAAATGACTATAGTTGAAGAGGTAATGGCCCCTAAACTATGTTCTGGGATGAAAGTTACAGCTTCAGTGAAATCCGTTTGCAAATCGGAGTGATAGATTAGAATCGAGAGCCAACGGTAAGTTTTCTATGTTAAACCATTACACCATTGAAAAACTGGTTACGTTTGCAATCGAAAGAAAAATGACTATAGTTGAAGAGGTAATGGCCCCTAAACTATGTTCTGGGATGAAAGTTACAGCTTCAGTGAAATCCGTTTGCAAATCGGAGTGATAGATTAGAATCGAGAGCCAACGGTAAGTTTTCTATGTTAAACCATTACACCATTGAAAAACTGGTTACGTTTGCAATCGAAAGAAAAATGACTATAGTTGAAGAGGTAATGGCCCCTAAACTATGTTCTGGGATGAAAGTTACAGCTTCAGTGAAATCCGTTTGCAAATCGGAGTGATAGATTAGAATCGAGAGCCAACGGTAAGTTTTCTATGTTAAACCATTACACCATTGAAAAACTGGTTACGTTTGCAATCGAAAGAAAAATGACTATAGTTGAAGAGGTAATGGCCCCTAAACTATGTTCTGGGATGAAAGTTACAGCTTCAGTGAAATCCGTTTGCAAATCGGAGTGATAGATTAGAATCGAGAGCCAACGGTAAGTTTTCTATGTTAAACCATTACACCATTGAAAAACTGGTTACGTTTGCAATCGAAAGAAAAATGACTATAGTTGAAGAGGTAATGGCCCCTAAACTTTGTGCTGGGATGAAAGTTACAGCTTCAGTGAAATCCGTTTGCAAATCGGAGTGATAGATTAGAATCGAGAGCCAACGGTAAGTTTTCTATGTTAAACCATTACACCATTGAAAAACTGGTTACGTTTGCAATCAAAAGAAAAATGACTATAGTTGAAGAGGTAATGGCCCCTAAACTATGTTCTGGGATGAAAGTTACAGCTTCAGTGAAATCCGTTTGCAAATCGGAGTGATAGATTAGAATCGAGAGCCAACGGTAAGTTTTCTATGTTAAACCATTACACCATTGAAAAACTGGTTACGTTTGCAATCGAAAGAAAAATGACTATAGTTGAAGAGGTAATGGCCCCTAAACTATGTTCTGGGATGAAAGTTACAGCTTCAGTGAAATCCGTTTGCAAATCGGAGTGATAGATTAGAATCGAGAGCCAACGGTAAGTTTTCTATGTTAAACCATTACACCATTGAAAAACTGGTTACGATTGCAATCGAAAGAAAAATGACTGTAGTTGAAGAGGTAATGGCCCCTAAACTATGTTCTGGGATGAAAGTTACAGCTTCAGTGAAATCCGTTTGCAAATCGGAGTGATAGATTAGAATCGAGAGCCAACGGTAAGTTTTCTATGTTAAACCATTACACCATTGAAAAACTGGTTACGTTTGCAATCGAAAGAAAAATGACTATAGTTGAAGAGGTAATGGCCCCTAAACTATGTTCTGGGATGAAAGTTACAGCTTCAGTGAAATCCGTTTGCAAATCGGAGTGATAGATTAGAATCGAGAGCCAACGGTAAGTTTTCTATGTTAAACCATTACACCATTGAAAAACTGGTTACGTTTGCAATCGAAAGAAAAATGACTATAGTTGAAGAGGTAATGGCCCCTAAACTATGTTCTGGGATGAAAGTTACAGCTTCAGTGAAATCCGTTTGCAAATCGGAGTGATAGATTAGAATCGAGAGCCAACGGTAAGTTTTCTATGTTAAACCATTACACCATTGAAAAACTGGTTACGTTTGCAATCGAAAGAAAAATGACTATAGTTGAAGAGGTAATGGCCCCTAATCTTTGTGCTGGGATGAAAGTTACAGCTTCAGTGAAATCCGTTTGCAAATCGGAGTGATAGATTAGAATCGAGAGCCAACGGTAAGTTTTCTATGTTAAACCATTACACCATTGAAAAACTGGTTACGTTTGCAATCGAAAGAAAAATGACTATAGTTGAAGAGGTAATGGCCCCTAAACTATGTTCTGGGATGAAAGTTACAGCTTCAGTGAAATCCGTTTGCAAATCGGAGTGATAGATTAGAATCGAGAGCCAACGGTAAGTTTTCTATGTTAAACCATTACACCATTGAAAAACTGGTTACGTTTGCAATCAAAAGAAAAATGACTATAGTTGAAGAGGTAATGGCCCCTAAACTATGTTCTGGGATGAAAGTTACAGCTTCAGTGAAATCCGTTTGCAAATCGGAGTGATAGATTAGAATCGAGAGCCAACGGTAAGTTTTCTATGTTAAACCATTACACCATTGAAAAACTGGTTACGTTTGCAATCGAAAGAAAAATGACTATAGTTGAAGAGGTAATGGCCCCTAAACTATGTTCTGGGATGAAAGTTACAGCTTCAGTGAAATCCGTTTGCAAATCGGAATGATAGATTAGAATCGAGAGCCAACGGTAAGTTTTCTATGTTAAACCATTACACCATTGAAAAACTGGTTACGTTTGCAATCAAAAGAAAAATGACTATAGTTGAAGAGGTAATGGCCCCTAAACTATGTTCTGGGATGAAAGTTACAGCTTCAGTGAAATCCGTTTGCAAATCGGAGTGATAGATTAGAATCGAGAGCCAACGGTAAGTTTTCTATGTTAAACCATTACACCATTGAAAAACTGGTTACGTTTGCAATCGAAAGAAAAATGACTATAGTTGAAGAGGTAATGGCCCCTAAACTATGTTCTGGGATGAAAGTTACAGCTTCAGTGAAATCCGTTTGCAAATCGGAGTGATAGATTAGAATCGAGAGCCAACGGTAAGTTTTGTGTGTTAAACCATTACACCATTGAAAAACTGGTTACGTTTGCAATCGAAAGAAAAATGACTATAGTTGAAGAGGTAATGGCCCCTAAACTATGTTCTGGGATGAAAGTTACAGCTTCAGTGAAATCCGTTTGCAAATCGGAGTGATAGATTAGAATCGAGAGCCAACGGTAAGTTTTCTATGTTAAACCATTACACCATTGAAAAACTGGTTACGATTGCAATCGAAAGAAAAATGACTGTAGTTGAAGAGGTAATGGCCCCTAAACTATGTTCTGGGATAAAAGTTACAGCTTCAGTGAAATCCGTTTGCAAATCGGAGTGATAGATTAGAATCGAGAGCCAACGGTAAGTTTTCTATGTTAAACCATTACACCATTGAAAAACTGGTTACGTTTGCAATCGAAAGAAAAATGACTATAGTTGAAGAGGTAATGGCCCCTAAACTATGTTCTGGGATGAAAGTTACAGCTTCAGTGAAATCCGTTTGCAAATCGGAGTGATAGATTAGAATCGAGAGCCAACGGTAAGTTTTCTATGTTAAACCATTACACCATTGAAAAACTGGTTACGTTTGCAATCGAAAGAAAAATGACTATAGTTGAAGAGGTAATGGCCCCTAAACTATGTTCTGGGATGAAAGTTACAGCTTCAGTGAAATCCGTTTGCAAATCGGAGTGATAGATTAGAATCGAGAGCCAACGGTAAGTTTTCTATGTTAAACCATTACACCATTGAAAAACTGGTTACGTTTGCAATCGAAAGAAAAATGACTATAGTTGAAGAGGTAATGGCCCCTAAACTATGTTCTGGGATGAAAGTTACAGCTTCAGTGAAATCCGTTTGCAAATCGGAGTGATAGATTAGAATCGAGAGCCAACGGTAAGTTTTCTGTGTTAAACCATTACACCATTGAAAAACTGGTTACGTTTGCAATTGAAAGAAAAATGACTATAGTTGAAGAGGTAATGGCCCCTAAACTATGTTCTGGGATGAAAGTTACAGCTTCAGTGAAATCCGTTTGCAAATCGGAGTGATAGATTAGAATCGAGAGCCAACGGTAAGTTTTCTATGTTAAACCATTACACCATTGAAAAACTGGTTACGTTTGCAATTGAAAGAAAAATGACTATAGTTGAAGAGGTAATGGCCCCTAAACTATGTTCTGGGATGAAAGTTACAGCTTCAGTGAAATCCGTTTGCAAATCGGAGTGATAGATTAGAATCGAGAGCCAACGGTAAGTTTTCTATGTTAAACCATTACACCATTGAAAAACTGGTTACGTTTGCAATCGAAAGAAAAATGACTATAGTTGAAGAGGTAATGGCCCCTAAACTATGTTCTGGGATGAAAGTTACAGCTTCAGTGAAATCCGTTTGCAAATCGGAGTGATAGATTAGAATCGAGAGCCAACGGTAAGTTTTCTATGTTAAACCATTACACCATTGAAAAACTGGTTACGATTGCAATCGAAAGAAAAATGACTGTAGTTGAAGAGGTAATGGCCCCTAAACTATGTTCTGGGATGAAAGTTACAGCTTCAGTGAAATCCGTTTGCAAATCGGAGTGATAGATTAGAATCGAGAGCCAACGGTAAGTTTTCTATGTTAAACCATTACACCATTGAAAAACTGGTTACGTTTGCAATCGAAAGAAAAATGACTATAGTTGAAGAGGTAATGGCCCCTAAACTATGTTCTGGGATGAAAGTTACAGCTTCAGTGAAATCCGTTTGCAAATCGGAGTGATAGATTAGAATCGAGAGCCAACGGTAAGTTTTCTATGTTAAACCATTACACCATTGAAAAACTGGTTACGTTTGCAATCGAAAGAAAAATGACTATAGTTGAAGAGGTAATGGCCCCTAAACTATGTTCTGGGATGAAAGTTACAGCTTCAGTGAAATCCGTTTGCAAATCGGAGTGATAGATTAGAATCGAGAGCCAACGGTAAGTTTTCTATGTTAAACCATTGCACCATTGAAAAACTGGTTACGTTTGCAATCGAAAGAAAAATGACTGTAGTTGAAGAGGTAATGGCCCCTAAACTATGTTCTGGGATGAAAGTTACAGCTTCAGTGAAATCCGTTTGCAAATCGGAGTGATAGATTAGAATCGAGAGCCAACGGTAAGTTTTCTATGTTAAACCATTACACCATTGAAAAACTGGTTACGTTTGCAATCGAAAGAAAAATGACTATAGTTGAAGAGGTAATGGCCCCTAAACTATGTTCTGGGATGAAAGTTACAGCTTCAGTGAAATCCGTTTGCAAATCGGAGTGATAGATTAGAATCGAGAGCCAACGGTAAGTTTTCTATGTTAAACCATTACACCATTGAAAAACTGGTTACGTTTGCAATCGAAAGAAAAATGACTGTAGTTGAAGAGGTAATGGCCCCTAAACTATGTTCTGGGATGAAAGTTACAGCTTCAGTGAAATCCGTTTGCAAATCGGAGTGATAGATTAGAATCGAGAGCCAACGGTAAGTTTTCTATGTTAAACCATTACACCATTGAAAAACTGGTTACGTTTGCAATCAAAAGAAAAATGACTATAGTTGAAGAGGTAATGGCCCCTAAACTATGTTCTGGGATGAAAGTTACAGCTTCAGTGAAATCCGTTTGCAAATCAGAGTGATAGATTAGAATCGAGAGCCAACGGTAAGTTTTCTATGTTAAACCATTACACCATTGAAAAACTGGTTACGTTTGCAATCGAAAGAAAAATGACTATAGTTGAAGAGGTAATGGCCCCTAAACTATGTTCTGGGATGAAAGTTACAGCTTCAGTGAAATCCGTTTGCAAATCGGAGTGATAGATTAGAATCGAGAGCCAACGGTAAGTTTTCTATGTTAAACCCACCATTGAAAAACACCATTGAAAGTTTTCTATGTTAAACCCACCATTGAAAAACACCATTGAAAAACTGGTTACGTTTGCAATCGAAAGAAAAATGACTATAGTTGAAGAGGTAATGGCCCCTAAACTATGTTCTGGGATGAAAGTTACAGCTTCAGTGAAATCCGTTTGCAAATCGGAGTGATAGATTAGAATCGAGAGCCAACGGTAAGTTTTCTATGTTAAACCATTACACCATTGAAAAACTGGTTACGTTTGCAATCGAAAGAAAAATGACTATAGTTGAAGAGGTAATGGCCCCTAAACTATGTTCTGGGATGAAAGTTACAGCTTCAGTGAAATCCGTTTGCAAATCGGAGTGATAGATTAGAATCGAGAGCCAGCGGTAAGTTTTCTATGTTAAACCATTACACCATTGAAAAACTGGTTACGTTTGCAATCGAAAGAAAAATGACTATAGTTGAAGAGGTAATGGCCCCTAAACTATGTTCTGGGATGAAAGTTACAGCTTCAGTGAAATCCGTTTGCAAATCGGAGTGATAGATTAGAATCGAGAGCCAACGGTAAGTTTTCTATGTTAAACCATTACACCATTGAAAAACTGGTTACGTTTGCAATCGAAAGAAAAATGACTATAGTTGAAGAGGTAATGGCCCCTAAACTATGTTCTGGGATGAAAGTTACAGCTTCAGTGAAATCCGTTTGCAAATCGGAGTGATAGATTAGAATCGAGAGCCAACGGTAAGTTTTCTATGTTAAACCATTACACCATTGAAAAACTGGTTACGTTTGCAATCGAAAGAAAAATGACTATAGTTGAAGAGGTAATGGCCCCTAAACTATGTTCTGGGATGAAAGTTACAGCTTCAGTGAAATCCGTTTGCAAATCGGAGTGATAGATTAGAATCGAGAGCCAACGGTAAGTTTTCTATGTTAAACCATTACACCATTGAAAAACTGGTTACGTTTGCAATCGAAAGAAAAATGACTATAGTTGAAGAGGTAATGGCCCCTAAACTATGTTCTGGGATGAAAGTTACAGCTTCAGTGAAATCCGTTTGCAAATCGGAGTGATAGATTAGAATCGAGAGCCAACGGTAAGTTTTCTATGTTAAACCATTACACCATTGAAAAACTGGTTACGTTTGCAATCGAAAGAAAAATGACTATAGTTGAAGAGGTAATGGCCCCTAAACCATGTTCTGGGATGAAAGTTACGGCTTCAGTGAAATCCGTTTGCAAATCGGAGTGATAGATTAGAATCGAGAGCCAACGGTAAGTTTTCTATGTTAAACCATTACACCATTGAAAAACTGGTTATGTTTGCAATCGAAAGAAAAATGACTATAGTTGAAGAGGTAATGGCCCCTAAACTATGTTCTGGGATGAAAGTTACAGCTTCAGTGAAATCCGTTTGCAAATCGGAGTGATAGATTAGAATCGAGAGCCAACGGTAAGTTTTCTATGTTAAACCATTACACCATTGAAAAACTGGTTACGTTTGCAATCGAAAGAAAAATGACTATAGTTGAAGAAGTAATGGCCCCTAAACTATGTTCTGGGATGAAAGTTACAGCTTCAGTGAAATCCGTTTGCAAATCGGAGTGATAGATTAGAATCGAGAGCCAACGGTAAGTTTTCTATGTTAAACCATTACACCATTGAAAAACTGGTTACGTTTGCAATCGAAAGAAAAATGACTATAGTTGAAGAGGTAATGGCCCCTAAACTATGTTCTGGGATGAAAGTTACAGCTTCAGTGAAATCCGTTTGCAAATCGGAGTGATAGATTAGAATCGAGAGCCAACGGTAAGTTTTCTATGTTAAACCATTACACCATTGAAAAACTGGTTACGTTTGCAATCGAAAGAAAAATGACTATAGTTGAAGAGGTAATGGCCCCTAAACTATGTTCTGGGATGAAAGTTACAGCTTCAGTGAAATCCGTTTGCAAATCGGAGTGATAGATTAGAATCGAGAGCCAACGGTAAGTTTTCTATGTTAAACCATTACACCATTGAAAAACTGGTTACGTTTGCAATCGAAAGAAAAATGACTATAGTTGAAGAGGTAATGGCCCCTAAACTATGTTCTGGGATGAAAGTTACAGCTTCAGTGAAATCCGTTTGCAAATCGGAGTGATAGATTAGAATCGAGAGCCAACGGTAAGTTTTCTATGTTAAACCATTACACCATTGAAAAACTGGTTACGTTTGCAATCGAAAGAAAAATGACTATAGTTGAAGAGGTAATGGCCCCTAAACTATGTTCTGGGATGAAAGTTACAGCTTCAGTGAAATCCGTTTGCAAATCGGAGTGATAGATTAGAATCGAGAGCCAACGGTAAGTTTTCTATGTTAAACCATTACACCATTGAAAAACTGGTTACGTTTGCAATCGAAAGAAAAATGACTATAGTTGAAGAGGTAATGGCCCCTAAACTATGTTCTGGGATGAAAGTTACAGCTTCAGTGAAATCCGTTTGCAAATCGGAGTGATAGATTAGAATCGAGAGCCAACGGTAAGTTTTCTATGTTAAACCATTACACCATTGAAAAACTGGTTACGTTTGCAATCGAAAGAAAAATGACTATAGTTGAAGAGGTAATGGCCCCTAAACTATGTTCTGGGATGAAAGTTACAGCTTCAGTGAAATCCGTTTGCAAATCGGAGTGATAGATTAGAATCGAGAGCCAACGGTAAGTTTTCTATGTTAAACCAATTTCTTTATTTTTTATTGAAGTTTGAAATATAACAGAGAATAGACATGTTATGTGTACATCATATGAGAATAAAAGTAAAGGTAAACATTAAGGCAATCGGTACATTCAATATAGTCCATGTACTGTATGTATTCAAAACAAAACAGAGAGATATTTGAGTCAACGGAGCAGTATTAGGGAGGTCTTGGAATCAGAGAAGACTCAAATAAGGTAACAAATAAACATTAAAACACATAGTAAAATTGTTGCAGTACCATAACATAATAATAGTAATCATACTCAGAAACAGTGAAGATGAAGTGTCCTATTATCGCCTATTGTATTTATAGTGCAGAACAGTGATCTAATAGTCTATTCAACTAGAAGGGTTGGGTTAGTATTGAACGTCAAAAACTGATGTTTGACAGTACCTGAATATGGTAGATAACTATTATATGCAGATGTTCTGAGAAGGTCAGTAAAATCTATATTCCTAATCTTACATCTTCATGAATCCTTTCTAATGTAAACAGGGTAACTTAAAGCTGATCTAAATTTATTCAGGTATAACTGAAGGTCTTATTAAATGGAAACTGATTGGGATAAGACAAGTAGGTTGTTGCTGTTAAAATCCTCCTAGGCTGTCCATATAGCTGTAGAGGTTAGGGAGTCCTCTCGACCTGGGAAATGGGGGATTGAAACCACCCTACAGAGATCCCAGGGAGTGGATCTCCTGCTGTGTATGGACTTGCCGGGGAGTAATCTCCTACCAATCAGTCTATCTATACCTGTAAAGTCAGATTCTGTATCTGCTGATGTATAACTTCAATCTCAGTCTAGAGGTTGGATTAATGTCTGAGTTATATTTGGAATTAACTAGGTTAACTAAACTAAACTACATTAAACAACAACAAGAACAAGTTGTCCCAATGATGTCCCATAGATGTTCTTGAATACCTCTATTACAGAACTGTCAGATTCATCACCGACTGGAGCCGAGCCTACTAGGTCAGAGCATTCACCAGGTTATTTTCCATGATGTGAGAGAGAGCACGATAAACATGTAAACCTACTTATTTGTATATATTTGTATATATATATATAGAGTCCAAAGTTTCAAAATTCGAGAAGTTTGGATTTTGTAAATAGAGTAGGCCAGAGATCCGCTTTATCCAAGAAAGTCCTTAAGCATCCGGATCTATTTGCCCATGCCTTTTCTGCAAGCATGTTGGATTCTATTATTCTGATAATTTCGCCCAGTGAAGGAATTGTTGTAGTTTTCCAATTTAAAGCTAATTGGTTTCTAGTAACTATAAAAGTTTGGTTGTATATGAGTCTTTCTTGGGGCGGCAGATCTCTGATACCCAAGTGAAGCAGGGCCATACCAGGTGGTATGGGGCGAATTGATGTGGGGAGTTTCCCTAGGAAAGCTTCAATATCCTTCCTCAGGTCTTTTAGTTTTGGGCAGTCCCATAAGATGTGGCCTATAGTACCCGTCAAGTTGCAATTTCTCCAGCATAGAGGAGACGTTTTGGAATCGAATTTAGAAATTCTTTCTGGTGTATAGTACCATTGCCAAATGGTTTTCAATAGGCTTTCATGGTGTTTTATACAATGGGAAGATTTCCTCACTGATCTCAGAGTTAGTTCCCATTCTTCAGGGCTAATTTCAATCTCTAAATATTTCTGCCAGCTTTCTAATTGCCACCTAGGAGCAGTATCTTTCATCGCTAATAGTGATTTGTAGAAAATTGATGTACCTTTAATTTTACTGCTTTCAGGCCTAATTATTTTATTGATTTGGGGGGTTAAAGAAATTGGGGTATAAGGGTGATAATGAAAAAATTTACTGATTTTGGAATATAATGGTTTATCTGACTGTGAAATACCATATGTAGATGTGAGTTGTTCTAGCGATTTTATCTCAGTGTCCTCCAACAGGTCCTCTATAGATTCTATGCCACACTGAACCCAGTTTTCTAGGTCTATATTTTTAACAACAGTATATAAGGTTCTTAGTGGGGAGTCTGATTCTATAGCTAAGACGTCTTCTTTACTCAAGTTGGATACTTCCCTCCACAACCTTATAGTGTTAGCTGTTATTGGATTTTGTATACACTGTCTAGTCTTCCAAGTCAATCTGGCTTTAAGAAACAGTTTGAAGGATTTGTATGGAAGCTGATCCTCCTCTATAGAAACCCATTGTTTTGAGTAGTCCTCTAACCATGCTGACCTAGACTGGTCTAATACAGTAGCTTTATAGTACAACTCTAGGTTAGGGGCTCCAAGTCCCAAATTTGAGGTGTGTGTAGTAAGGACTCTGTTGGAGAACCTGGATTTTTTGTGTGCTAGGATGAAGCCATTAAGGGATTTTTGAAGAGTAATGAAAAAGGATTGTGGGATTTTTATGGGTAAGTTCCTGAACAGGTATAGGAGCTGAGGAAGAATCATCATTTTGAAAGATGCTGCCCTACCCATCCAGGAGTATTCTATTTTGGCTAGAGCATCTAGTTTTTCTTTGAGTTTTTTCAACCATGGGTGATAATTTTCTTTGTATAAAGTGGATAGTGTAGGGGTGAGGTATATTCCTAGGTATTTTATGGACTTTTCGCTCCATATGAAACTGCAGTTTTCCTTTATGGAATTTTTAATGTTTTGGGAGATGTTGCACGGAAGAATAATAGTTTTGTTTTGGTTAAGCTTGTAATAAGAGATACGGGAGAATTTGTCTAGTTCAGATTGAGCATTTGGCAAGGAAACTAAGGGTTTTTGTATTAGTAATATAATATCATCGGCGTATAAGCCTAATTTATAAATGGATTTGTCAACTTTAATACCATGAATATGCGGATTATCTCTGATATTTTGGGCCAGAGGTTCCAGTGTCAGGTTAAAAATTAGGGGGGAGAGTGGGCAGCCTTGACGGGTACCATTTTGGATGTTAAAAGCATAGGACAACGAGCCTGAGGATAAGACCTTAGCAGAAGGGTTAGTATAAAGAGCCATAATTGCTCTGTGTAAGAAACCTGGGATACCGAATTTGGTGAGCACTCTGGACAAGTACAACCAATTGACTCTGTCGAACGCCTTCTCCGCGTCCAAGGAGACTAGGAGGGTAGGCGTCCGACAGAGCCCTACTTTTTGTATTAAATCAAGGACCTTTCTAGTGCCGTCGCATGTTGACCTGCCTCGTGTGAAACCTACCTGGTCAGGGTGAATGAGTTGGGGAATTAAGGGGGCTAATCTGTTTGCTATGATTCGGGCGTATATTTTAATGTCTGTATTTAGTAGGGAGATGGGTCTGTAACTGCTAGGATCTAATGGGTTTTTGTCTTCTTTGGGAATAGTAGTGATAAGGGCTGATAGGGATTCTTTAGGGAAATTACCTTTGCTAGCTGCTTCATTGAACATATTGGTGAGAGGGCCTGCAAGTGTGGATATAAATTTTTTAAAATATTCGTTAATAAAGCCATCCGGGCCAGGGGACTTATCGCTTTTAAGAGAATTGATGGCGGATATTACTTCTTGCTGATAGAAGGGGACGGCTAAGGAATTTTGTTCAAAATCGGAGAGGCTGGGTAAGTTAACTGATTCTAAATAGTGATCTATGTCTTGGATATTTGGAGTGATGGTGTTGGGATCATTCTCAAGGTTGTAAAGGCCTTCATAATAGTTAGCCAGGGCATCCACAATGTCTTTGGGGTGATGAACTTCTATATTGTTTTTTGGGTGAGTGATTTTAGTTATTCTTGTATAGATTCTTTTCCCTTTTATTTTACGGGCCATGGCCTTCCCTGCTCTATCCCTGTCATAATACCACTTCTCTTTAAGCATCGTCTGCCATCTATCGTATTGATAGTACATGGTGTCAGCTAGCTCTTGTCTTGTTTCTTCTAATACTGGGATGAGTTCTGTTTTGTGTTTGTTATAGATTTATTTTTCTAGGCTTTTGATTTTATCTAAAAGGGAGTTGGTTTTTTCTTTAATTTTTTTGTTGTGTATGGCGCTTTGTTTGATGAAGGTACCCCTAATGAATGCTTTGTGTGCGTTCCAAACAGTTAGCTTTGATATCTCTTTAGTATCATTGATCTCAAAATACTCAATCAGGTCTTTTTTAATTGTAGGGGAGTATTTCTCTGAATTTAAAATAAATTTGTTCATCCTCCAAATGAATTGCTGTGGGTTCGTATTCTGAAGTGAGATCTTAAGTAAAACTGGGGTATGATCAGACCATATCCTGGGGCCAAATTCAATATTGGAAACTAAAGGGAGTGAGAATTTGTCTGTTAAGCAGTGATCTATACGGGTAAATGATTTAAAAATTGGGGAATAGAAAGTGAATTGTTTCTCTTTTGGATGTAAACACCTCCATGAATCAAATAGTTCGTGTTTTATCAAAGTCTGTTGTAAGATGGAATGGGCTCTTCTGGTTTTTGAGGAGCAATCCATTTGGGGATCCATTATAGAGTTTAAGTCACCCACAATAAAAAGGTTGCCCTTTGAGATTTTAGTTATTTTGTTAAGTTTTTTATTGAGGAATGTTGTCTGGTGAGAGTTGGGGACGTATAAGTTGGCAAAGGTGTAATCTTTTGAATTAATAGAGCCAGAGATCACTACCATCCTCCCATCATCACTAGAGAAGGAGTCTTTAATCACTAAACCCAGTGAGTCATTGACAGCTATCAATACTCCCGCTTTTTTCTTGTCACTCTTCAGTGTAGAGTGGAATATTGTTGAAAATTGGTGTATTTTAAGTTTAGCTGCGGCAGCTTTATTTAAATGTGTTTCCTGGACACAGACAATATCAACCTTTTGCTCTTTGATCAGCTTCTGTAGAAGATATCGTTTTCTACAGGAGTTGAGCCCCCTCACATTCATGGAAAGAATCTTACAATCATGTGACATTATCTATTGAGTGAATGCAGTACTTACTGATTAGTATATAATGTTGACCGTTCGTAGGCCGGCTCCAGACCATAATCCTGTAAATAAAATCATCTGTATTTAGAAGGAAAAAAAAGTTAGTCGGGACAACAGCAACAACATCAATGTTACAAACCTAAACAACAACAATATTGAACCTGAGAAAGGAGAGAAGAGAGGAGACTCAGGGGGAGGCATCCGGTTCTACCCTCCCTGGTGTCTCCTTAAGGTGAAGTAGAGGAAGAGATGAGAAAGAAGAGAAAGTATGAAGGAGAAAGGAGAAGAAGAGAGCAAATCAGTGATAAACACTAAACTTCAAGAGAGTTCTGATAACACCTAAGGTTGTGGTCAAACCTAAGGTCAGTGTCCACCAATGTGGACCTTCAGAAGACTTTCCACCTAAGGAAACAGTTCCAAGGGAGAAAGGCAAAGGTGAGGGAAAGTTTATGGCATATCACCCAGCAGTTCAGGTACCCCCTGAAGCCCCATCCGCTTTGTCCTTGTCAGGGGTTTCTGGAAGGGAGGTTTCCATAGGGGATGGAATGGGCATAAGTGGTTTAGGCAGACGTGGAGGTCGATAGGGTCTGTCTTTGTTCCAATCTCTGGGAGCCAGCGTAGGTATGCCCCATTTGGATAGAAGATTGAGGCCCTCCTGTGCACTCCGGGCCACGTAAGTTGTTCCACTGTCTCTGATGATTAGTTTCGGCGGAAAGCCCCAGGAGTACTCAATCTTCTTGTAGCGAAGAGTAGCCGTAACCTGGGAAAATGTGCGTCTTGATTGGAGAGTAGCTCGCGACAGGTCTTGATAAAGTGTCAGGTCACTATATGGATCCGGCAATTTCTTCCCTCCTCTGACCGCACCAAACAGCATTTCTTTAACATGGAAGAAATGGATGCGAGTTATCACATCCCTAGGGAGATGTTTTGGGATGTGGGTTGGTTTGGGGAGCCTATGAGCTCTGTCCACTGTGAGCTCACTTTGCGTTAAAGTAGGAAAGGTTGTCTTCAGTATCTTCATCACATAGTCTTTAAGGTCGTCATTGTGAATTGTCTCAGGGACCCCCCTTATCTTGAGGTTATTCCTCCGATTTCTGTCCTCCCCATCCGCTAACTTTTCTTTTATCTCTATGTTTTCCTTCATGAGTTCCTTGTGAGCATCCACCAAGGTATTGTGGGCATCAGACATCTCTACGATTCTGTTTTCGAGTCTAGTGATCCTCTCATCTGTCTGCTGAGTGTAATTAGTCAGGTGGATCACCAGAGCATGCATGTCTCCTCTCATCTCTGACATAGTGTTGTTCATGATGGCACTAAACGAGACCATAAATTCTTTGAAAAAGATCTGTGTCACTGGTTGATCAGTGGCTGTAAATGACATCAGGGGATCTTTTACAACACTTGTTTGGGATGGATGGATGGGTGGATGTGTAAGATGATCAGTTAGATGAGGGGAGGATTGTGGAGGATATGTACCTTGTGGACCAGATGTGGGGTTTCTAAATGGTACAGAAGAGGATGTTTTTGGAGTTCCAGATGCGGAAACAGATGTGGAGTGTGTTGCGGATACGGAATCCGTAACGGAATACGGAATCCGTTCTTTCCGGGGGCTCCGATCACGGAAATCCGTGCCAGCGGCGGTATTACCTTCGTCTTCTTCTCCGCTGTCTTCCTCATGCTGGTATACCTTTTCCTTCCTGTGGTAAGGTGTTTGAAGCTGGCTGTAACGATTCCTTTGGCTCAGCGGTGGTGGGGTGTTGTATTCAGCCTCATGTCTGGGGCTAGGCCTGTGCTGGCGGCGGCCATCTTGCTCCTCTGTGGGGAAGAAGCTGGAGAGCTTCCGAGGTATGGTGCTTCTAGATTTCTGCTTGTTTCTGGCAGTCTGCCACTCCGGAGTGTCCTCTGAGTGTTCCCCCATCATATAGGCTGGAAATTGAGGCTTTCAGGGTGCTCTGTGTCGCTTCCTAGGGTGAAATCAGCAAGAGCTGCTGGATCAGGCTTCCATTCAGCTCTGCTGCGTAGCCACGCCCCTTTTTCTATGTTAAACCATTACACCATTGAAAAACTGGTTACGTTTGCAATCGAAAGAAAAATGACTATAGTTGAAGAGGTAATGCCCCCTAAACTATGTTCTGGGATGAAAGTTACAGCTTCAGTGAAATCCGTTTGCAAATCGGAGTGATAGATTAGAATCGAGAGCCAACGGTAAGTTTTCTATGTTAAACCATTACACCATTGAAAAACTGGTTATGTTTGCAATCGAAAGAAAAATGACTATAGTTGAAGAGGTAATGGCCCCTAAACTATGTTCTGGGATGAAAGTTACAGCTTTTGTGAAATCCGTTTGCAAATCGGAGTGATAGATTAGAATCGAGAGCCAACGGTAAGTTTTCTATGTTAAACCATTACACCATTGAAAAACTGGTTACGTTTGCAATCGAAAGAAAAATGACTATAGTTGAAGAGGTAATGGCCCCTAAACTATGTTCTGGGATGAAAGTTACAGCTTCAGTGAAATCCGTTTGCAAATCGGAGTGATAGATTAGAATCGAGAGCCAACGGTAAGTTTTCTATGTTAAACCATTACACCATTGAAAAACTGGTTACGTTTGCAATCGAAAGAAAAATGACTATAGTTGAAGAGGTAATGGCCCCTAAACTATGTTCTGGGATGAAAGTTACAGCTTCAGTGAAATCCGTTTGCAAATCGGAGTGATAGATTAGAATCGAGAGCCAACGGTAAGTTTTCTATGTTAAACCATTACACCATTGAAAAACTGGTTACGTTTGCAATCGAAAGAAAAATGACTATAGTTGAAGAGGTAATGGCCCCTAAACTATGTTCTGGGATGAAAGTTACAGCTTCAGTGAAATCCGTTTGCAAATCGGAGTGATAGATTAGAATCGAGAGCCAACGGTAAGTTTTCTATGTTAAACCATTACACCATTGAAAAACTGGTTACGTTTGCAATCGAAAGAAAAATGACTATAGTTGAAGAGGTAATGGCCCCTAAACTATGTTCTGGGATGAAAGTTACAGCTTCAGTGAAATCCGTTTGCAAATCGGAGTGATAGATTAGAATCGAGAGCCAACGGTAAGTTTTCTATGTTAAACCATTACACCATTGAAAAACTGGTTACGTTTGCAATCGAAAGAAAAATGACTATAGTTGAAGAGGTAATGGCCCCTAAACTATGTTCTGGGATGAAAGTTACAGCTTCAGTGAAATCCGTTTGCAAATCGGAGTGATAGATTAGAATCGAGAGCCAACGGTAAGTTTTCTATGTTAAACCATTACACCATTGAAAAACTGGTTACGTTTGCAATCGAAAGAAAAATGACTATAGTTGAAGAGGTAATGGCCCCTAAACTATGTTCTGGGATGAAAGTTACAGCTTCAGTGAAATCCGTTTGCAAATCGGAGTGATAGATTAGAATCGAGAGCCAACGGTAAGTTTTCTATGTTAAACCATTACACCATTGAAAAACTGGTTACGTTTGCAATCGAAAGAAAAATGACTATAGTTGAAGAAGTAATGGCCCCTAAACTATGTTCTGGGATGAAAGTTACAGCTTCAGTGAAATCCGTTTGCAAATCGGAGTGATAGATTAGAATCGAGAGCCAACGGTAAGTTTTCTATGTTAAACCATTACACCATTGAAAAACTGGTTACGTTTGCAATCGAAAGAAAAATGACTATAGTTGAAGAGGTAATGGCCCCTAAACTATGTTCTGGGATGAAAGTTACAGCTTCAGTGAAATCCGTTTGCAAATCGGAGTGATAGATTAGAATCGAGAGCCAACGGTAAGTTTTCTATGTTAAACCATTACACCATTGAAAAACTGGTTACGTTTGCAATCGAAAGAAAAATGACTATAGTTGAAGAGGTAATGGCCCCTAAACTATGTTCTGGGATGAAAGTTACAGCTTCAGTGAAATCCGTTTGCAAATCGGAGTGATAGATTAGAATCGAGAGCCAACGGTAAGTTTTCTGTGTTAAACCATTACACCATTGAAAAACTGGTTACGTTTGCAATCGAAAGAAAAATGACTATAGTTGAAGAGGTAATGGCCCCTAAACTATGTTCTGGGATGAAAGTTACAGCTTCAGTGAAATCCGTTTGCAAATCGGAGTGATAGATTAGAATCGAGAGCCAACGGTAAGTTTTCTATGTTAAACCATTACACCATTGAAAAACTGGTTACGTTTGCAATCGAAAGAAAAATGACTATAGTTGAAGAGGTAATGGCCCCTAAACTATGTTCTGGGATGAAAGTTACAGCTTCAGTGAAATCCGTTTGCAAATCGGAGTGATAGATTAGAATCGAGAGCCAACGGTAAGTTTTCTATGTTAAACCATTACACCATTGAAAAACTGGTTACGTTTGCAATCGAAAAAAAAATGACTATAGTTGAAGAGGTAATGGCCCCTAAACTATGTTCTGGGATGAAAGTTACAGCTTCAGTGAAATCCGTTTGCAAATCGGAGTGATAGATTAGAATCGAGAGCCAACGGTAAGTTTTCTATGTTAAACCATTACACCATTGAAAAACTGGTTATGTTTGCAATCGAAAGAAAAATGACTATAGTTGAAGAGGTAATGGCCCCTAAACTATGTTCTGGGATGAAAGTTACAGCTTCAGTGAAATCCGTTTGCAAATCGGAGTGATAGATTAGAATCGAGAGCCAACGGTAAGTTTTCTATGTTAAACCATTACACCATTGAAAAACTGGTTACGTTTGCAATCGAAAGAAAAATGACTATAGTTGAAGAGGTAATGGCCCCTAAACTATGTTCTGGGATGAAAGTTACAGCTTCAGTGAAATCCGTTTGCAAATCGGAGTGATAGATTAGAATCGAGAGCCAACGGTAAGTTTTCTATGTTAAACCATTACACCATTGAAAAACTGGTTACGTTTGCAATCGAAAGAAAAATGACTATAGTTGAAGAGGTAATGGCCCCTAAACTATGTTCTGGGATGAAAGTTACAGCTTCAGTGAAATCCGTTTGCAAATCGGAGTGATAGATTAGAATCGAGAGCCAACGGTAAGTTTTCTATGTTAAACCATTACACCATTGAAAAACTGGTTACGTTTGCAATCGAAAGAAAAATGACTATAGTTGAAGAGGTAATGGCCCCTAAACTATGTTCTGGGATGAAAGTTACAGCTTCAGTGAAATCCGTTTGCAAATCGGAGTGATAGATTAGAATCGAGAGCCAACGGTAAGTTTTCTATGTTAAACCATTACACCATTGAAAAACTGGTTACGTTTGCAATCGAAAGAAAAATGACTATAGTTGAAGAGGTAATGGCCCCTAAACTATGTTCTGGGATGAAAGTTACAGCTTCAGTGAAATCCGTTTGCAAATCGGAGTGATAGATTAGAATCGAGAGCCAACGGTACGTTTTCTATGTTAAACCATTACACCATTGAAAAACTGGTTACGTTTGCAATCGAAAGAAAAATGACTATAGTTGAAGAGGTAATGGCCCCTAAACTATGTTCTGGGATGAAAGTTACAGCTTCAGTGAAATCCGTTTGCAAATCGGAGTGATAGATTAGAATCGAGAGCCAACGGTAAGTTTTCTATGTTAAACCATTACACCATTGAAAAACTGGTTACGTTTGCAATCGAAAGAAAAATGACTATAGTTGAAGAGGTAATGGCCCCTAAACTATGTTCTGGGATGAAAGTTACAGCTTCAGTGAAATCCGTTTGCAAATCGGAGTGATAGATTAGAATCGAGAGCCAACGGTAAGTTTTCTATGTTAAACCATTACACCATTGAAAAACTGGTTACGTTTGCAATCGAAAGAAAAATGACTATAGTTGAAGAGGTAATGGCCCCTAAACTATGTTCTGGGATGAAAGTTACAGCTTCAGTGAAATCCGTTTGCAAATCGGAGTGATAGATTAGAATCGAGAGCCAACGGTAAGTTTTCCTTCTTAAACCATTACACCATTGAAAAACTGGTTACGTTTGCAATCGAAAGAAAAATGACTATAGTTGAAGAGGTAATGGCCCCTAAACTATGTTCTGGGATGAAAGTTACAGCTTCAGTGAAATCCGTTTGCAAATCGGAGTGATAGATTAGAATCGAGAGCCAACGGTAAGTTTTCTATGTTAAACCATTACACCAGTGGTCCTCAAACTAAGGCCCGCGGGCCGAATGTGGCCCCCTAAGGCTTTCTTACCGGCCCCTCACACAGAAAATGTATTGCTTATAAATGCAGTCAGCTACATCTTTAAATATTGGTGGTCCACATATGGAATAGCAGTGCAGCACCCCCCATCCACATGGAAGCCAGAAAGCAGAAATTTTGCTGGTTTCCAATCAAATTCCACATCAGGTGACACTGCTGTCCAATTGGCTTGCAGATTGTCACCTGGGTATGCTTCACTGTCTGGTCCGCAAAGACTTCTACATCATTTTATGTTTTCTCCGGCCCACCAGCGGTCTGAAGTATGTTGACCCGGCCCTCAACCCAAAATGTTTGGGGACCCCTGCATTACACCATTGAAAAACTGGTTACGTTTGCAATCGAAAGAAAAATGACTATAGTTGAAGAGGTAATGGCCCCTAAACTATGTTCTGGGATGAAAGTTACAGCTTCAGTGAAATCCGTTTGCAAATCGGAGTGATAGATTAGAATCGAGAGCCAACGGTAAGTTTTCTATGTTAAACCATTACACCATTGAAAAACTGGTTACGTTTGCAATCGAAAGAAAAATGACTATAGTTGAAGAGGTAATGGCCCCTAAACTATGTTCTGGGATGAAAGTTACAGCTTCAGTGAAATCCGTTTGCAAATCGGAGTGATAGATTAGAATCGAGAGCCAACGGTAAGTTTTCTATGTTAAACCATTACACCATTGAAAAACTGGTTACGTTTGCAATCGAAAGAAAAATGACTATAGTTGAAGAGGTAATGGCCCCTAAACTATGTTCTGGGATGAAAGTTACAGCTTCAGTGAAATCCGTTTGCAAATCGGAGTGATAGATTAGAATCGAGAGCCAACGGTAAGTTTTCTATGTTAAACCATTACACCATTGAAAAACTGGTTATGTTTGCAATCGAAAGAAAAATGACTATAGTTGAAGAGGTAATGGCCCCTAAACTATGTTCTGGGATGAAAGTTACAGCTTCAGTGAAATCCGTTTGCAAATCGGAGTGATAGATTAGAATCGAGAGCCAACGGTAAGTTTTCTATGTTAAACCATTACACCATTGAAAAACTGGTTACGTTTGCAATCGAAAGAAAAATGACTATAGTTGAAGAGGTAATGGCCCCTAAACTATGTTCTGGGATGAAAGTTACAGCTTCAGTGAAATCCGTTTGCAAATCGGAGTGATAGATTAGAATCGAGAGCCAACGGTAAGTTTTCTATGTTAAACCATTACACCATTGAAAAACTGGTTACGTTTGCAATCGAAAGAAAAATGACTATAGTTGAAGAGGTAATGGCCCCTAAACTATGTTCTGGGATGAAAGTTACAGCTTCAGTGAAATCCGTTTGCAAATCGGAGTGATAGATTAGAATCGAGAGCCAACGGTAAGTTTTCTATGTTAAACCATTACACCATTGAAAAACTGGTTACGTTTGCAATCGAAAGAAAAATGACTATAGTTGAAGAGGTAATGGCCCCTAAACTATGTTCTGGGATGAAAGTTACAGCTTCAGTGAAATCCGTTTGCAAATCGGAGTGATAGATTAGAATCGAGAGCCAACGGTAAGTTTTCTATGTTAAACCATTACACCATTGAAAAACTGGTTACGTTTGCAATCGAAAGAAAAATGACTATAGTTGAAGAGGTAATGGCCCCTAAACTATGTTCTGGGATGAAAGTTACAGCTTCAGTGAAATCCGTTTGCAAATCGGAGTGATAGATTAGAATCGAGAGCCAACGGTAAGTTTTCTATGTTAAACCATTACACCATTGAAAAACTGGTTACGTTTGCAATCGAAAGAAAAATGACTATAGTTGAAGAGGTAATGGCCCCTAAACTATGTTCTGGGATGAAAGTTACAGCTTCAGTGAAATCCGTTTGCAAATCGGAGTGATAGATTAGAATCGAGAGCCAACGGTAAGTTTTCTATGTTAAACCATTACACCATTGAAAAACTGGTTACGTTTGCAATCGAAAGAAAAATGACTATAGTTGAAGAGGTAATGGCCCCTAAACTATGTTCTGGGATGAAAGTTACAGCTTCAGTGAAATCCGTTTGCAAATCGGAGTGATAGATTAGAATCGAGAGCCAACGGTAAGTTTTCTATGTTAAACCATTACACCATTGAAAAACTGGTTACGTTTGCAATCGAAAGAAAAATGACTATAGTTGAAGAGGTAATGGCCCCTAAACTATGTTCTGGGATGAAAGTTACAGCTTCAGTGAAATCCGTTTGCAAATCGGAGTGATAGATTAGAATCGAGAGCCAACGGTAAGTTTTCTATGTTAAACCATTACACCATTGAAAAACTGGTTACGTTTGCAATCGAAAGAAAAATGACTATAGTTGAAGAGGTAATGGCCCCTAAACTATGTTCTGGGATGAAAGTTACAGCTTCAGTGAAATCCGTTTGCAAATCGGAGTGATAGATTAGAATCGAGAGCCAACGGTAAGTTTTCTATGTTAAACCATTACACACTTGAAAAACTGGTTACGTTTGCAATCGAAAGAAAAATGACTATAGTTGAAGAGGTAATGGCCCCTAAACTATGTTCTGGGATGAAAGTTACAGCTTCAGTGAAATCCGTTTGCAAATCGGAGTGATAGATTAGAATCGAGAGCCAACGGTAAGTTTTCTATGTTAAACCATTACACCAGTGGTCCTCAAACTAAGGCCCGCGGGCCGAATGTGGCCCCCTAAGGCTTTCTTACCGGCCCCCCACACAGAAAATGTATTGCTTATAAATGCAGTCAGCTACATCTTTAAATATTGGTGGTCCACATATGGAATAGCAGTGCAGCACCCCCCATCCACATGGAAGCCAGAAAGCAGAAATTTTGCTGGTTTCCAATCAAATTCCACATCAGGTGACACTGCTGTCCAATTGGCTTGCAGATTGTCACCTGGGTATGCTTCACTGTCTGGTCCGCAAAGACTTCTACATCATTTTATGTTTTCTCCGGCCCACCAGCGGTCTGAAGTATGTTGACATGGCCCTCAACCCAAAATGTTTGGGGAACCTGCATTACACCATTGAAAAACTGGTTACGTTTGCAATCGAAAGAAAAATGACTATAGTTGAAGAGGTAATGGCCCCTAAACTATGTTCTGGGATGAAAGTTACAGCTTCAGTGAAATCCGTTTGCAAATCGGAGTGATAGATTAGAATCGAGAGCCAACGGTAAGTTTTCTATGTTAAACCATTACACCATTGAAAAACTGGTTACGTTTGCAATCGAAAGAAAAATGACTATAGTTGAAGAGGTAATGGCCCCTAAACTATGTTCTGGGATGAAAGTTACAGCTTCAGTGAAATCCGTTTGCAAATCGGAGTGATAGATTAGAATCGAGAGCCAACGGTAAGTTTTCTATGTTAAACCATTACACCATTGAAAAACTGGTTACGTTTGCAATCGAAAGAAAAATGACTATAGTTGAAGAGGTAATGGCCCCTAAACTATGTTCTGGGATGAAAGTTACAGCTTCAGTGAAATCCGTTTGCAAATCGGAGTGATAGATTAGAATCGAGAGCCAACGGTAAGTTTTCTATGTTAAACCATTACACCATTGAAAAACTGGTTATGTTTGCAATCGAAAGAAAAATGACTATAGTTGAAGAGGTAATGGCCCCTAAACTATGTTCTGGGATGAAAGTTACAGCTTCAGTGAAATCCGTTTGCAAATCGGAGTGATAGATTAGAATCGAGAGCCAACGGTAAGTTTTCTATGTTAAACCATTACACCATTGAAAAACTGGTTACGTTTGCAATCGAAAGAAAAATGACTATAGTTGAAGAGGTAATGGCCCCTAAACTATGTTCTGGGATGAAAGTTACAGCTTCAGTGAAATCCGTTTGCAAATCGGAGTGATAGATTAGAATCGAGAGCCAACGGTAAGTTTTCTATGTTAAACCATTACACCATTGAAAAACTGGTTACGTTTGCAATCGAAAGAAAAATGACTATAGTTGAAGAGGTAATGGCCCCTAAACTATGTTCTGGGATGAAAGTTACAGCTTCAGTGAAATCCGTTTGCAAATCGGAGTGATAGATTAGAATCGAGAGCCAACGGTAAGTTTTCTATGTTAAACCATTACACCATTGAAAAACTGGTTACGTTTGCAATCGAAAGAAAAATGACTATAGTTGAAGAGGTAATGGCCCCTAAACTATGTTCTGGGATGAAAGTTACAGCTTCAGTGAAATCCGTTTGCAAATTGGAGTGATAGATTAGAATCGAGAGCCAACGGTAAGTTTTCTATGTTAAACCATTACACCATTGAAAAACTGGTTACGTTTGCAATCGAAAGAAAAATGACTATAGTTGAAGAGGTAATGGCCCCTAAACTATGTTCTGGGATGAAAGTTACAGCTTCAGTGAAATCCGTTTGCAAATCGGAGTGATAGATTAGAATCGAGAGCCAACGGTAAGTTTTCTATGTTAAACCATTACACCATTGAAAAACTGGTTACGTTTGCAATCGAAAGAAAAATGACTATAGTTGAAGAGGTAATGGCCCCTAAACTATGTTCTGGGATGAAAGTTACAGCTTCAGTGAAATCCGTTTGCAAATCGGAGTGATAGATTAGAATCGAGAGCCAACGGTAAGTTTTCTATGTTAAACCATTACACCATTGAAAAACTGGTTACGTTTGCAATCGAAAGAAAAATGACTATAGTTGAAGAGGTAATGGCCCCTAAACTATGTTCTGGGATGAAAGTTACAGCTTCAGTGAAATCCGTTTGCAAATCGGAGTGATAGATTAGAATCGAGAGCCAACGGTAAGTTTTCTATGTTAAACCATTACACCATTGAAAAACTGGTTACGTTTGCAATCGAAAGAAAAATGACTATAGTTGAAGAGGTAATGGCCCCTAAACTATGTTCTGGGATGAAAGTTACAGCTTCAGTGAAATCCGTTTGCAAATCGGAGTGATAGATTAGAATCGAGAGCCAACGGTAAGTTTTCTGTGTTAAACCATTACACCATTGAAAAACTGGTTACGTTTGCAATCGAAAGAAAAATGACTATAGTTGAAGAGGTAATGGCCCCTAAACTATGTTCTGGGATGAAAGTTACAGCTTCAGTGAAATCCGTTTGCAAATCGGAGTGATAGATTAGAATCGAGAGCCAACGGTAAGTTTTCTATGTTAAACCATTACACCATTGAAAAACTGGTTACGTTTGCAATCGAAAGAAAAATGACTATAGTTGAAGAGGTAATGGCCCCTAAACTATGTTCTGGGATGAAAGTTACAGCTTCAGTGAAATCCGTTTGCAAATCGGAGTGATAGATTAGAATCGAGAGCCAACGGTAAGTTTTCTATGTTAAACCATTACACCATTGAAAAACTGGTTACGTTTGCAATCGAAAGAAAAATGACTATAGTTGAAGAGGTAATGGCCCCTAAACTATGTTCTGGGATGAAAGTTACAGCTTCAGTGAAATCCGTTTGCAAATCGGAGTGATAGATTAGAATCGAGAGCCAACGGTAAGTTTTCTATGTTAAACCATTACACCATTGAAAAACTGGTTACGTTTGCAATCGAAAGAAAAATGACTATAGTTGAAGAGGTAATGGCCCCTAAACTATGTTCTGGGATGAAAGTTACAGCTTCAGTGAAATCCGTTTGCAAATCGGAGTGATAGATTAGAATCGAGAGCCAACGGTAAGTTTTCTGTGTTAAACCATTACACCATTGAAAAACTGGTTACGTTTGCAATCGAAAGAAAAATGACTATAGTTGAAGAGGTAATGGCCCCTAAACTATGTTCTGGGATGAAAGTTACAGCTTCAGTGAAATCCGTTTGCAAATCGGAGTGATAGATTAGAATCGAGAGCCAACGGTAAGTTTTCTATGTTAAACCATTACACCATTGAAAAACTGGTTACGTTTGCAATCGAAAGAAAAATGACTATAGTTGAAGAGGTAATGGCCCCTAAACTATGTTCTGGGATGAAAGTTACAGCTTCAGTGAAATCCGTTTGCAAATCGGAGTGATAGATTAGAATCGAGAGCCAACGGTAAGTTTTCTATGTTAAAGCCATTACACCATTGAAAAACTGGTTACGTTTGCAATCGAAAGAAAAATGACTATAGTTGAAGAGGTAATGGCCCCTAAACTATGTTCTGGGATGAAAGTTACAGCTTCAGTGAAATCCGTTTGCAAATCGGAGTGATAGATTAGAATCGAGAGCCAACGGTAAGTTTTCTATGTTAAACCATTACACCATTGAAAAACTGGTTACGTTTGCAATCGAAAGAAAAATGACTATAGTTGAAGAGGTAATGGCCCCTAAACTATGTTCTGGGATGAAAGTTACAGCTTCAGTGAAATCCGTTTGCAAATCGGAGTGATAGATTAGAATCGAGAGCCAACGGTAAGTTTTCTATGTTAAACCATTACACCATTGAAAAACTGGTTACGTTTGCAATCGAAAGAAAAATGACTATAGTTGAAGAGGTAATGGCCCCTAAACTATGTTCTGGGATGAAAGTTACAGCTTCAGTGAAATCCGTTTGCAAATCGGAGTGATAGATTAGAATCGAGAGCCAACGGTAAGTTTTTCTATGTTAAACCATTACACCATTGAAAAACTGGTTACGTTTGCAATCGAAAGAAAAATGACTATAGTTGAAGAGGTAATGGCCCCTAAACTATGTTCTGGGATGAAAGTTACAGCTTCAGTGAAATCCGTTTGCAAATCGGAGTGATAGATTAGAATCGAGAGCCAACGGTAAGTTTTCTATGTTAAACCATTACACCATTGAAAAACTGGTTACGTTTGCAATCGAAAGAAAAATGACTATAGTTGAAGAGGTAATGGCCCCTAAACTATGTTCTGGGATGAAAGTTACAGCTTCAGTGAAATCCGTTTGCAAATCGGAGTGATAGATTAGAATCGAGAGCCAACGGTAAGTTTTCTATGTTAAACCATTACACCATTGAAAAACTGGTTACGTTTGCAATCGAAAGAAAAATGACTATAGTTGAAGAGGTAATGGCCCCTAAACTATGTTCTGGGATGAAAGTTACAGCTTCAGTGAAATCCGTTTGCAAATCGGAGTGATAGATTAGAATCGAGAGCCAACGGTAAGTTTTCTATGTTAAACCATTACACCATTGAAAAACTGGTTACGTTTGCAATCGAAAGAAAAATGACTATAGTTGAAGAGGTAATGGCCCCTAAACTATGTTCTGGGATGAAAGTTACAGCTTCAGTGAAATCCGTTTGCAAATCGGAGTGATAGATTAGAATCGAGAGCCAACGGTAAGTTTTCTATGTTAAACCATTACACCATTGAAAAACTGGTTACGTTTGCAATCGAAAGAAAAATGACTATAGTTGAAGAGGTAATGGCCCCTAAACTATGTTCTGGGATGAAAGTTACAGCTTCAGTGAAATCCGTTTGCAAATCGGAGTGATAGATTAGAATCGAGAGCCAACGGTAAGTTTTCTATGTTAAACCATTACACCATTGAAAAACTGGTTACGTTTGCAATCGAAAGAAAAATGACTATAGTTGAAGAGGTAATGGCCCCTAAACTATGTTCTGGGATGAAAGTTACAGCTTCAGTGAAATCCGTTTGCAAATCGGAGTGATAGATTAGAATCGAGAGCCAACGGTAAGTTTTCTATGTTAAACCATTACACCATTGAAAAACTGGTTACGTTTGCAATCGAAAGAAAAATGACTATAGTTGAAGAGGTAATGGCCCCTAAACTATGTTCTGGGATGAAAGTTACAGCTTCAGTGAAATCCGTTTGCAAATCGGAGTGATAGATTAGAATCGAGAGCCAACGGTAAGTTTTCTATGTTAAACCATTACACCATTGAAAAACTGGTTACGTTTGCAATCGAAAGAAAAATGACTATAGTTGAAGAGGTAATGGCCCCTAAACTATGTTCTGGGATGAAAGTTACAGCTTCAGTGAAATCCGTTTGCAAATCGGAGTGATAGATTAGAATCGAGAGCCAACGGTAAGTTTTCTATGTTAAACCATTACACCATTGAAAAACTGGTTACGTTTGCAATCGAAAGAAAAATGACTATAGTTGAAGAGGTAATGGCCCCTAAACTATGTTCTGGGATGAAAGTTACAGCTTCAGTGAAATCCGTTTGCAAATCGGAGTGATAGATTAGAATCGAGAGCCAACGGTAAGTTTTCTATGTTAAACCATTACACCATTGAAAAACTGGTTACGTTTGCAATCGAAAGAAAAATGACTATAGTTGAAGAGGTAATGGCCCCTAAACTATGTTCTGGGATGAAAGTTACAGCTTCAGTGAAATCCGTTTGCAAATCGGAGTGATAGATTAGAATCGAGAGCCAACGGTAAGTTTTCTATGTTAAACCATTACACCATTGAAAAACTGGTTACGTTTGCAATCGAAAGAAAAATGACTATAGTTGAAGAGGTAATGGCCCCTAAACTATGTTCTGGGATGAAAGTTACAGCTTCAGTGAAATCCGTTTGCAAATCGGAGTGATAGATTAGAATCGAGAGCCAACGGTAAGTTTTCTATGTTAAACCATTACACCATTGAAAAACTGGTTACGTTTGCAATCGAAAGAAAAATGACTATAGTTGAAGAGGTAATGGCCCCTAAACTATGTTCTGGGATGAAAGTTACAGCTTCAGTGAAATCCGTTTGCAAATCGGAGTGATAGATTAGAATCGAGAGCCAACGGTAAGTTTTCTATGTTAAACCATTACACCATTGAAAAACTGGTTACGTTTGCAATCGAAAGAAAAATGACTATAGTTGAAGAGGTAATGGCCCCTAAACTATGTTCTGGGATGAAAGTTACAGCTTCAGTGAAATCCGTTTGCAAATCGGAGTGATAGATTAGAATCGAGAGCCAACGGTAAGTTTTCTATGTTAAACCATTACACCATTGAAAAACTGGTTACGTTTGCAATCGAAAGAAAAATGACTATAGTTGAAGAGGTAATGGCCCCTAAACTATGTTCTGGGATGAAAGTTACAGCTTCAGTGAAATCCGTTTGCAAATCGGAGTGATAGATTAGAATCGAGAGCCAACGGTAAGTTTTCTATGTTAAACCATTACACCATTGAAAAACTGGTTACGTTTGCAATCGAAAGAAAAATGACTATAGTTGAAGAGGTAATGGCCCCTAAACTATGTTCTGGGATGAAAGTTACAGCTTCAGTGAAATCCGTTTGCAAATCGGAGTGATAGATTAGAATCGAGAGCCAACGGTAAGTTTTCTATGTTAAACCATTACACCATTGAAAAACTGGTTACGTTTGCAATCGAAAGAAAAATGACTATAGTTGAAGAGGTAATGGCCCCTAAACTATGTTCTGGGATGAAAGTTACAGCTTCAGTGAAATCCGTTTGCAAATCGGAGTGATAGATTAGAATCGAGAGCCAACGGTAAGTTTTCTATGTTAAACCATTACACCATTGAAAAACTGGTTACGTTTGCAATCGAAAGAAAAATGACTATAGTTGAAGAGGTAATGGCCCCTAAACTATGTTCTGGGATGAAAGTTACAGCTTCAGTGAAATCCGTTTGCAAATCGGAGTGATAGATTAGAATCGAGAGCCAACGGTAAGTTTTCTATGTTAAACCATTACACCATTGAAAAACTGGTTACGTTTGCAATCGAAAGAAAAATGACTATAGTTGAAGAGGTAATGGCCCCTAAACTATGTTCTGGGATGAAAGTTACAGCTTCAGTGAAATCCGTTTGCAAATCGGAGTGATAGATTAGAATCGAGAGCCAACGGTAAGTTTTCTATGTTAAACCATTACACCATTGAAAAACTGGTTACGTTTGCAATCGAAAGAAAAATGACTATAGTTGAAGAGGTAATGGCCCCTAAACTATGTTCTGGGATGAAAGTTACAGCTTCAGTGAAATCCGTTTGCAAATCGGAGTGATAGATTAGAATCGAGAGCCAACGGTAAGTTTTCTATGTTAAACCATTACACCATTGAAAAACTGGTTACGTTTGCAATCGAAAGAAAAATGACTATAGTTGAAGAGGTAATGGCCCCTAAACTATGTTCTGGGATGAAAGTTACAGCTTCAGTGAAATCCGTTTGCAAATCGGAGTGATAGATTAGAATCGAGAGCCAACGGTAAGTTTTCTATGTTAAACCATTACACCATTGAAAAACTGGTTACGTTTGCAATCGAAAGAAAAATGACTATAGTTGAAGAGGTAATGGCCCCTAAACTATGTTCTGGGATGAAAGTTACAGCTTCAGTGAAATCCGTTTGCAAATCGGAGTGATAGATTAGAATCGAGAGCCAACGGTAAGTTTTCTATGTTAAACCATTACACCATTGAAAAACTGGTTACGTTTGCAATCGAAAGAAAAATGACTATAGTTGAAGAGGTAATGGCCCCTAAACTATGTTCTGGGATGAAAGTTACAGCTTCAGTGAAATCCGTTTGCAAATCGGAGTGATAGATTAGAATCGAGAGCCAACGGTAAGTTTTCTATGTTAAACCATTACACCATTGAAAAACTGGTTACGTTTGCAATCGAAAGAAAAATGACTATAGTTGAAGAGGTAATGGCCCCTAAACTTGTTCTGGGATGAAAGTTACAGCTTCAGTGAAATCCGTTTGCAAATCGGAGTGATAGATTAGAATCGAGAGCCAACGGTAAGTTTTCTATGTTAAACCATTACACCATTGAAAAACTGGTTACGTTTGCAATCGAAAGAAAAATGACTATAGTTGAAGAGGTAATGGCCCCTAAACTATGTTCTGGGATGAAAGTTACAGCTTCAGTGAAATCCGTTTGCAAATCGGAGTGATAGATTAGAATCGAGAGCCAACGGTAAGTTTTCTATGTTAAACCATTACACCATTGAAAAACTGGTTACGTTTGCAATCGAAAGAAAAATGACTATAGTTGAAGAGGTAATGGCCCCTAAACTATGTTCTGGGATGAAAGTTACAGCTTCAGTGAAATCCGTTTGCAAATCGGAGTGATAGATTAGAATCGAGAGCCAACGGTAAGTTTTCTATGTTAAACCATTACACCATTGAAAAACTGGTTACGTTTGCAATCGAAAGAAAAATGACTATAGTTGAAGAGGTAATGGCCCCTAAACTATGTTCTGGGATGAAAGTTACAGCTTCAGTGAAATCCGTTTGCAAATCGGAGTGATAGATTAGAATCGAGAGCCAACGGTAAGTTTTCTATGTTAAACCATTACACCATTGAAAAACTGGTTACGTTTGCAATCGAAAGAAAAATGACTATAGTTGAAGAGGTAATGGCCCCTAAACTATGTTCTGGGATGAAAGTTACAGCTTCAGTGAAATCCGTTTGCAAATCGGAGTGATAGATTAGAATCGAGAGCCAACGGTAAGTTTTCTATGTTAAACCATTACACCATTGAAAAACTGGTTACGTTTGCAATCGAAAGAAAAATGACTATAGTTGAAGAGGTAATGGCCCCTAAACTATGTTCTGGGATGAAAGTTACAGCTTCAGTGAAATCCGTTTGCAAATCGGAGTGATAGATTAGAATCGAGAGCCAACGGTAAGTTTTCTATGTTAAACCATTACACCATTGAAAAACTGGTTACGTTTGCAATCGAAAGAAAAATGACTATAGTTGAAGAGGTAATGGCCCCTAAACTATGTTCTGGGATGAAAGTTACAGCTTCAGTGAAATCCGTTTGCAAATCGGAGTGATAGATTAGAATCGAGAGCCAACGGTAAGTTTTCTATGTTAAACCATTACACCATTGAAAAACTGGTTACGTTTGCAATCGAAAGAAAAATGACTATAGTTGAAGAGGTAATGGCCCCTAAACTATGTTCTGGGATGAAAGTTACAGCTTCAGTGAAATCCGTTTGCAAATCGGAGTGATAGATTAGAATCGAGAGCCAACGGTAAGTTTTCTATGTTAAACCATTACACCATTGAAAAACTGGTTACGTTTGCAATCGAAAGAAAAATGACTATAGTTGAAGAGGTAATGGCCCCTAAACTATGTTCTGGGATGAAAGTTACAGCTTCAGTGAAATCCGTTTGCAAATCGGAGTGATAGATTAGAATCGAGAGCCAACGGTAAGTTTTCTATGTTAAACCATTACACCATTGAAAAACTGGTTACGTTTGCAATCGAAAGAAAAATGACTATAGTTGAAGAGGTAATGGCCCCTAAACTATGTTCTGGGATGAAAGTTACAGCTTCAGTGAAATCCGTTTGCAAATCGGAGTGATAGATTAGAATCGAGAGCCAACGGTAAGTTTTCTATGTTAAACCATTACACCATTGAAAAACTGGTTACGTTTGCAATCGAAAGAAAAATGACTATAGTTGAAGAGGTAATGGCCCCTAAACTATGTTCTGGGATGAAAGTTACAGCTTCAGTGAAATCCGTTTGCAAATCGGAGTGATAGATTAGAATCGAGAGCCAACGGTAAGTTTTCTATGTTAAACCATTACACCATTGAAAAACTGGTTACGTTTGCAATCGAAAGAAAAATGACTATAGTTGAAGAGGTAATGGCCCCTAAACTATGTTCTGGGATGAAAGTTACAGCTTCAGTGAAATCCGTTTGCAAATCGGAGTGATAGATTAGAATCGAGAGCCAACGGTAAGTTTTCTATGTTAAACCATTACACCATTGAAAAACTGGTTACGTTTGCAATCGAAAGAAAAATGACTATAGTTGAAGAGGTAATGGCCCCTAAACTATGTTCTGGGATGAAAGTTACAGCTTCAGTGAAATCCGTTTGCAAATCGGAGTGATAGATTAGAATCGAGAGCCAACGGTAAGTTTTCTATGTTAAACCATTACACCATTGAAAAACTGGTTACGTTTGCAATCGAAAGAAAAATGACTATAGTTGAAGAGGTAATGGCCCCTAAACTATGTTCTGGGATGAAAGTTACAGCTTCAGTGAAATCCGTTTGCAAATCGGAGTGATAGATTAGAATCGAGAGCCAACGGTAAGTTTTCTATGTTAAACCATTACACCATTGAAAAACTGGTTACGTTTGCAATCGAAAGAAAAATGACTATAGTTGAAGAGGTAATGGCCCCTAAACTATGTTCTGGGATGAAAGTTACAGCTTCAGTGAAATCCGTTTGCAAATCGGAGTGATAGATTAGAATCGAGAGCCAACGGTAAGTTTTCTATGTTAAACCATTACACCATTGAAAAACTGGTTACGTTTGCAATCGAAAGAAAAATGACTATAGTTGAAGAGGTAATGGCCCCTAAACTATGTTCTGGGATGAAAGTTACAGCTTCAGTGAAATCCGTTTGCAAATCGGAGTGATAGATTAGAATCGAGAGCCAACGGTAAGTTTTCTATGTTAAACCATTACACCATTGAAAAACTGGTTACGTTTGCAATCGAAAGAAAAATGACTATAGTTGAAGAGGTAATGGCCCCTAAACTATGTTCTGGGATGAAAGTTACAGCTTCAGTGAAATCCGTTTGCAAATCGGAGTGATAGATTAGAATCGAGAGCCAACGGTAAGTTTTCTATGTTAAACCATTACACCATTGAAAAACTGGTTACGTTTGCAATCGAAAGAAAAATGACTATAGTTGAAGAGGTAATGGCCCCTAAACTATGTTCTGGGATGAAAGTTACAGCTTCAGTGAAATCCGTTTGCAAATCGGAGTGATAGATTAGAATCGAGAGCCAACGGTAAGTTTTCTATGTTAAACCATTACACCATTGAAAAACTGGTTACGTTTGCAATCGAAAGAAAAATGACTATAGTTGAAGAGGTAATGGCCCCTAAACTATGTTCTGGGATGAAAGTTACAGCTTCAGTGAAATCCGTTTGCAAATCGGAGTGATAGATTAGAATCGAGAGCCAACGGTAAGTTTTCTATGTTAAACCATTACACCATTGAAAAACTGGTTACGTTTGCAATCGAAAGAAAAATGACTATAGTTGAAGAGGTAATGGCCCCTAAACTATGTTCTGGGATGAAAGTTACAGCTTCAGTGAAATCCGTTTGCAAATCGGAGTGATAGATTAGAATCGAGAGCCAACGGTAAGTTTTCTATGTTAAACCATTACACCATTGAAAAACTGGTTACGTTTGCAATCGAAAGAAAAATGACTATAGTTGAAGAGGTAATGGCCCCTAAACTATGTTCTGGGATGAAAGTTACAGCTTCAGTGAAATCCGTTTGCAAATCGGAGTGATAGATTAGAATCGAGAGCCAACGGTAAGTTTTCTATGTTAAACCATTACACCATTGAAAAACTGGTTACGTTTGCAATCGAAAGAAAAATGACTATAGTTGAAGAGGTAATGGCCCCTAAACTATGTTCTGGGATGAAAGTTACAGCTTCAGTGAAATCCGTTTGCAAATCGGAGTGATAGATTAGAATCGAGAGCCAACGGTAAGTTTTCTATGTTAAACCATTACACCATTGAAAAACTGGTTACGTTTGCAATCGAAAGAAAAATGACTATAGTTGAAGAGGTAATGGCCCCTAAACTATGTTCTGGGATGAAAGTTACAGCTTCAGTGAAATCCGTTTGCAAATCGGAGTGATAGATTAGAATCGAGAGCCAACGGTAAGTTTTCTATGTTAAACCATTACACCATTGAAAAACTGGTTACGTTTGCAATCGAAAGAAAAATGACTATAGTTGAAGAGGTAATGGCCCCTAAACTATGTTCTGGGATGAAAGTTACAGCTTCAGTGAAATCCGTTTGCAAATCGGAGTGATAGATTAGAATCGAGAGCCAACGGTAAGTTTTCTATGTTAAACCATTACACCATTGAAAAACTGGTTACGTTTGCAATCGAAAGAAAAATGACTATAGTTGAAGAGGTAATGGCCCCTAAACTATGTTCTGGGATGAAAGTTACAGCTTCAGTGAAATCCGTTTGCAAATCGGAGTGATAGATTAGAATCGAGAGCCAACGGTAAGTTTTCTATGTTAAACCATTACACCATTGAAAAACTGGTTACGTTTGCAATCGAAAGAAAAATGACTATAGTTGAAGAGGTAATGGCCCCTAAACTATGTTCTGGGATGAAAGTTACAGCTTCAGTGAAATCCGTTTGCAAATCGGAGTGATAGATTAGAATCGAGAGCCAACGGTAAGTTTTCTATGTTAAACCATTACACCATTGAAAAACTGGTTACGTTTGCAATCGAAAGAAAAATGACTATAGTTGAAGAGGTAATGGCCCCTAAACTATGTTCTGGGATGAAAGTTACAGCTTCAGTGAAATCCGTTTGCAAATCGGAGTGATAGATTAGAATCGAGAGCCAACGGTAAGTTTTCTATGTTAAACCATTACACCATTGAAAAACTGGTTACGTTTGCAATCGAAAGAAAAATGACTATAGTTGAAGAGGTAATGGCCCCTAAACTATGTTCTGGGATGAAAGTTACAGCTTCAGTGAAATCCGTTTGCAAATCGGAGTGATAGATTAGAATCGAGAGCCAACGGTAAGTTTTCTATGTTAAACCATTACACCATTGAAAAACTGGTTACGTTTGCAATCGAAAGAAAAATGACTATAGTTGAAGAGGTAATGGCCCCTAAACTATGTTCTGGGATGAAAGTTACAGCTTCAGTGAAATCCGTTTGCAAATCGGAGTGATAGATTAGAATCGAGAGCCAACGGTAAGTTTTCTATGTTAAACCATTACACCATTGAAAAACTGGTTACGTTTGCAATCGAAAGAAAAATGACTATAGTTGAAGAGGTAATGGCCCCTAAACTATGTTCTGGGATGAAAGTTACAGCTTCAGTGAAATCCGTTTGCAAATCGGAGTGATAGATTAGAATCGAGAGCCAACGGTAAGTTTTCTATGTTAAACCATTACACCATTGAAAAACTGGTTACGTTTGCAATCGAAAGAAAAATGACTATAGTTGAAGAGGTAATGGCCCCTAAACTATGTTCTGGGATGAAAGTTACAGCTTCAGTGAAATCCGTTTGCAAATCGGAGTGATAGATTAGAATCGAGAGCCAACGGTAAGTTTTCTATGTTAAACCATTACACCATTGAAAAACTGGTTACGTTTGCAATCGAAAGAAAAATGACTATAGTTGAAGAGGTAATGGCCCCTAAACTATGTTCTGGGATGAAAGTTACAGCTTCAGTGAAATCCGTTTGCAAATCGGAGTGATAGATTAGAATCGAGAGCCAACGGTAAGTTTTCTATGTTAAACCATTACACCATTGAAAAACTGGTTACGTTTGCAATCGAAAGAAAAATGACTATAGTTGAAGAGGTAATGGCCCCTAAACTATGTTCTGGGATGAAAGTTACAGCTTCAGTGAAATCCGTTTGCAAATCGGAGTGATAGATTAGAATCGAGAGCCAACGGTAAGTTTTCTATGTTAAACCATTACACCATTGAAAAACTGGTTACGTTTGCAATCGAAAGAAAAATGACTATAGTTGAAGAGGTAATGGCCCCTAAACTATGTTCTGGGATGAAAGTTACAGCTTCAGTGAAATCCGTTTGCAAATCGGAGTGATAGATTAGAATCGAGAGCCAACGGTAAGTTTTCTATGTTAAACCATTACACCATTGAAAAACTGGTTACGTTTGCAATCGAAAGAAAAATGACTATAGTTGAAGAGGTAATGGCCCCTAAACTATGTTCTGGGATGAAAGTTACAGCTTCAGTGAAATCCGTTTGCAAATCGGAGTGATAGATTAGAATCGAGAGCCAACGGTAAGTTTTCTATGTTAAACCATTACACCATTGAAAAACTGGTTACGTTTGCAATCGAAAGAAAAATGACTATAGTTGAAGAGGTAATGGCCCCTAAACTATGTTCTGGGATGAAAGTTACAGCTTCAGTGAAATCCGTTTGCAAATCGGAGTGATAGATTAGAATCGAGAGCCAACGGTAAGTTTTCTATGTTAAACCATTACACCATTGAAAAACTGGTTACGTTTGCAATCGAAAGAAAAATGACTATAGTTGAAGAGGTAATGGCCCCTAAACTATGTTCTGGGATGAAAGTTACAGCTTCAGTGAAATCCGTTTGCAAATCGGAGTGATAGATTAGAATCGAGAGCCAACGGTAAGTTTTCTATGTTAAACCATTACACCATTGAAAAACTGGTTACGTTTGCAATCGAAAGAAAAATGACTATAGTTGAAGAGGTAATGGCCCCTAAACTATGTTCTGGGATGAAAGTTACAGCTTCAGTGAAATCCGTTTGCAAATCGGAGTGATAGATTAGAATCGAGAGCCAACGGTAAGTTTTCTATGTTAAACCATTACACCATTGAAAAACTGGTTACGTTTGCAATCGAAAGAAAAATGACTATAGTTGAAGAGGTAATGGCCCCTAAACTATGTTCTGGGATGAAAGTTACAGCTTCAGTGAAATCCGTTTGCAAATCGGAGTGATAGATTAGAATCGAGAGCCAACGGTAAGTTTTCTATGTTAAACCATTACACCATTGAAAAACTGGTTACGTTTGCAATCGAAAGAAAAATGACTATAGTTGAAGAGGTAATGGCCCCTAAACTATGTTCTGGGATGAAAGTTACAGCTTCAGTGAAATCCGTTTGCAAATCGGAGTGATAGATTAGAATCGAGAGCCAACGGTAAGTTTTCTATGTTAAACCATTACACCATTGAAAAACTGGTTACGTTTGCAATCGAAAGAAAAATGACTATAGTTGAAGAGGTAATGGCCCCTAAACTATGTTCTGGGATGAAAGTTACAGCTTCAGTGAAATCCGTTTGCAAATCGGAGTGATAGATTAGAATCGAGAGCCAACGGTAAGTTTTCTATGTTAAACCATTACACCATTGAAAAACTGGTTACGTTTGCAATCGAAAGAAAAATGACTATAGTTGAAGAGGTAATGGCCCCTAAACTATGTTCTGGGATGAAAGTTACAGCTTCAGTGAAATCCGTTTGCAAATCGGAGTGATAGATTAGAATCGAGAGCCAACGGTAAGTTTTCTATGTTAAACCATTACACCATTGAAAAACTGGTTACGTTTGCAATCGAAAGAAAAATGACTATAGTTGAAGAGGTAATGGCCCCTAAACTATGTTCTGGGATGAAAGTTACAGCTTCAGTGAAATCCGTTTGCAAATCGGAGTGATAGATTAGAATCGAGAGCCAACGGTAAGTTTTCTATGTTAAACCATTACACCATTGAAAAACTGGTTACGTTTGCAATCGAAAGAAAAATGACTATAGTTGAAGAGGTAATGGCCCCTAAACTATGTTCTGGGATGAAAGTTACAGCTTCAGTGAAATCCGTTTGCAAATCGGAGTGATAGATTAGAATCGAGAGCCAACGGTAAGTTTTCTATGTTAAACCATTACACCATTGAAAAACTGGTTACGTTTGCAATCGAAAGAAAAATGACTATAGTTGAAGAGGTAATGGCCCCTAAACTATGTTCTGGGATGAAAGTTACAGCTTCAGTGAAATCCGTTTGCAAATCGGAGTGATAGATTAGAATCGAGAGCCAACGGTAAGTTTTCTATGTTAAACCATTACACCATTGAAAAACTGGTTACGTTTGCAATCGAAAGAAAAATGACTATAGTTGAAGAGGTAATGGCCCCTAAACTATGTTCTGGGATGAAAGTTACAGCTTCAGTGAAATCCGTTTGCAAATCGGAGTGATAGATTAGAATCGAGAGCCAACGGTAAGTTTTCTATGTTAAACCATTACACCATTGAAAAACTGGTTACGTTTGCAATCGAAAGAAAAATGACTATAGTTGAAGAGGTAATGGCCCCTAAACTATGTTCTGGGATGAAAGTTACAGCTTCAGTGAAATCCGTTTGCAAATCGGAGTGATAGATTAGAATCGAGAGCCAACGGTAAGTTTTCTATGTTAAACCATTACACCATTGAAAAACTGGTTACGTTTGCAATCGAAAGAAAAATGACTATAGTTGAAGAGGTAATGGCCCCTAAACTATGTTCTGGGATGAAAGTTACAGCTTCAGTGAAATCCGTTTGCAAATCGGAGTGATAGATTAGAATCGAGAGCCAACGGTAAGTTTTCTATGTTAAACCATTACACCATTGAAAAACTGGTTACGTTTGCAATCGAAAGAAAAATGACTATAGTTGAAGAGGTAATGGCCCCTAAACTATGTTCTGGGATGAAAGTTACAGCTTCAGTGAAATCCGTTTGCAAATCGGAGTGATAGATTAGAATCGAGAGCCAACGGTAAGTTTTCTATGTTAAACCATTACACCATTGAAAAACTGGTTACGTTTGCAATCGAAAGAAAAATGACTATAGTTGAAGAGGTAATGGCCCCTAAACTATGTTCTGGGATGAAAGTTACAGCTTCAGTGAAATCCGTTTGCAAATCGGAGTGATAGATTAGAATCGAGAGCCAACGGTAAGTTTTCTATGTTAAACCATTACACCATTGAAAAACTGGTTACGTTTGCAATCGAAAGAAAAATGACTATAGTTGAAGAGGTAAGGCCCCTAAACTATGTTCTGGGATGAAAGTTACAGCTTCAGTGAAATCCGTTTGCAAATCGGAGTGATAGATTAGAATCGAGAGCCAACGGTAAGTTTTCTATGTTAAACCATTACACCATTGAAAAACTGGTTACGTTTGCAATCGAAAGAAAAATGACTATAGTTGAAGAGGTAATGGCCCCTAAACTATGTTCTGGGATGAAAGTTACAGCTTCAGTGAAATCCGTTTGCAAATCGGAGTGATAGATTAGAATCGAGAGCCAACGGTAAGTTTTCTATGTTAAACCATTACACCATTGAAAAACTGGTTACGTTTGCAATCGAAAGAAAAATGACTATAGTTGAAGAGGTAATGGCCCCTAAACTATGTTCTGGGATGAAAGTTACAGCTTCAGTGAAATCCGTTTGCAAATCGGAGTGATAGATTAGAATCGAGAGCCAACGGTAAGTTTTCTATGTTAAACCATTACACCATTGAAAAACTGGTTACGTTTGCAATCGAAAGAAAAATGACTATAGTTGAAGAGGTAATGGCCCCTAAACTATGTTCTGGGATGAAAGTTACAGCTTCAGTGAAATCCGTTTGCAAATCGGAGTGATAGATTAGAATCGAGAGCCAACGGTAAGTTTTCTATGTTAAACCATTACACCATTGAAAAACTGGTTACGTTTGCAATCGAAAGAAAAATGACTATAGTTGAAGAGGTAATGGCCCCTAAACTATGTTCTGGGATGAAAGTTACAGCTTCAGTGAAATCCGTTTGCAAATCGGAGTGATAGATTAGAATCGAGAGCCAACGGTAAGTTTTCTATGTTAAACCATTACACCATTGAAAAACTGGTTACGTTTGCAATCGAAAGAAAAATGACTATAGTTGAAGAGGTAATGGCCCCTAAACTATGTTCTGGGATGAAAGTTACAGCTTCAGTGAAATCCGTTTGCAAATCGGAGTGATAGATTAGAATCGAGAGCCAACGGTAAGTTTTCTATGTTAAACCATTACACCATTGAAAAACTGGTTACGTTTGCAATCGAAAGAAAAATGACTATAGTTGAAGAGGTAATGGCCCCTAAACTATGTTCTGGGATGAAAGTTACAGCTTCAGTGAAATCCGTTTGCAAATCGGAGTGATAGATTAGAATCGAGAGCCAACGGTAAGTTTTCTATGTTAAACCATTACACCATTGAAAAACTGGTTACGTTTGCAATCGAAAGAAAAATGACTATAGTTGAAGAGGTAATGGCCCCTAAACTATGTTCTGGGATGAAAGTTACAGCTTCAGTGAAATCCGTTTGCAAATCGGAGTGATAGATTAGAATCGAGAGCCAACGGTAAGTTTTCTATGTTAAACCATTACACCATTGAAAAACTGGTTACGTTTGCAATCGAAAGAAAAATGACTATAGTTGAAGAGGTAATGGCCCCTAAACTATGTTCTGGGATGAAAGTTACAGCTTCAGTGAAATCCGTTTGCAAATCGGAGTGATAGATTAGAATCGAGAGCCAACGGTAAGTTTTCTATGTTAAACCATTACACCATTGAAAAACTGGTTACGTTTGCAATCGAAAGAAAAATGACTATAGTTGAAGAGGTAATGGCCCCTAAACTATGTTCTGGGATGAAAGTTACAGCTTCAGTGAAATCCGTTTGCAAATCGGAGTGACTAGATTAGAATCGAGAGCCAACGGTAAGTTTTCTATGTTAAACCATTACACCATTGAAAAACTGGTTACGTTTGCAATCGAAAGAAAAATGACTATAGTTGAAGAGGTAATGGCCCCTAAACTATGTTCTGGGATGAAAGTTACAGCTTCAGTGAAATCCGTTTGCAAATCGGAGTGATAGATTAGAATCGAGAGCCAACGGTAAGTTTTCTATGTTAAACCATTACACCATTGAAAAACTGGTTACGTTTGCAATCGAAAGAAAAATGACTATAGTTGAAGAGGTAATGGCCCCTAAACTATGTTCTGGGATGAAAGTTACAGCTTCAGTGAAATCCGTTTGCAAATCGGAGTGATAGATTAGAATCGAGAGCCAACGGTAAGTTTTCTATGTTAAACCATTACACCATTGAAAAACTGGTTACGTTTGCAATCGAAAGAAAAATGACTATAGTTGAAGAGGTAATGGCCCCTAAACTATGTTCTGGGATGAAAGTTACAGCTTCAGTGAAATCCGTTTGCAAATCGGAGTGATAGATTAGAATCGAGAGCCAACGGTAAGTTTTCTATGTTAAACCATTACACCATTGAAAAACTGGTTACGTTTGCAATCGAAAGAAAAATGACTATAGTTGAAGAGGTAATGGCCCCTAAACTATGTTCTGGGATGAAAGTTACAGCTTCAGTGAAATCCGTTTGCAAATCGGAGTGATAGATTAGAATCGAGAGCCAACGGTAAGTTTTCTATGTTAAACCATTACACCATTGAAAAACTGGTTACGTTTGCAATCGAAAGAAAAATGACTATAGTTGAAGAGGTAATGGCCCCTAAACTATGTTCTGGGATGAAAGTTACAGCTTCAGTGAAATCCGTTTGCAAATCGGAGTGATAGATTAGAATCGAGAGCCAACGGTAAGTTTTCTATGTTAAACCATTACACCATTGAAAAACTGGTTACGTTTGCAATCGAAAGAAAAATGACTATAGTTGAAGAGGTAATGGCCCCTAAACTATGTTCTGGATGAAAGTTACAGCTTCAGTGAAATCCGTTTGCAAATCGGAGTGATAGATTAGAATCGAGAGCCAACGGTAAGTTTTCTATGTTAAACCATTACACCATTGAAAAACTGGTTACGTTTGCAATCGAAAGAAAAATGACTATAGTTGAAGAGGTAATGGCCCCTAAACTATGTTCTGGATGAAAGTTACAGCTTCAGTGAAATCCGTTTGCAAATCGGAGTGATAGATTAGAATCGAGAGCCAACGGTAAGTTTTCTAAGTTAAACCATTACACCATTGAAAAACTGGTTACGTTTGCAATCGAAAGAAAAATGACTATAGTTGAAGAGGTAATGGCCCCTAAACTATGTTCTGGGATGAAAGTTACAGCTTCAGTGAAATCCGTTTGCAAATCGGAGTGATAGATTAGAATCGAGAGCCAACGGTAAGTTTTTCTATGTTAAACCATTACACCATTGAAAAACTGGTTACGTTTGCAATCGAAAGAAAAATGACTATAGTTGAAGAGGTAATGGCCCCTAAACTATGTTCTGGGATGAAAGTTACAGCTTCAGTGAAATCCGTTTGCAAATCGGAGTGATAGATTAGAATCGAGAGCCAACGGTAAGTTTTCTATGTTAAACCTATTACACCATTGAACAACTGGTTACGTTTGCAATCGAAAGAAAAATGACTATAGTTGAAGAGGTAATGGCCCCTAAACTATGTTCTGGGATGAAAGTTACAGCTTCAGTGAAATCCGTTTGCAAATCGGAGTGATAGATTAGAATCGAGAGCCAACGGTAAGTTTTCTATGTTAAACCATTACACCATTGAAAAACTGGTTACGTTTGCAATCGAAAGAAAAATGACTATAGTTGAAGAGGTAATGGCCCCTAAACTATGTTCTGGGATGAAATTTACAGCTTCAGTGAAATCCGTTTGCAAATCGGAGTGATAGATTAGAATCGAGAGCCAACGGTAAGTTTTCTATGTTAAACCATTACACCATTGAAAAACTGGTTACGTTTGCAATCGAAAGAAAAATGACTATAGTTGAAGAGGTAATGGCCCCTAAACTATGTTCTGGGATGAAAGTTACAGCTTCAGTGAAATCCGTTTGCAAATCGGAGTGATAGATTAGAATCGAGAGCCAACGGTAAGTTTTCTAAGTTAAACCATTACACCATTGAAAAACTGGTTACGTTTGCAATCGAAAGAAAAATGACTATAGTTGAAGAGGTAATGGCCCCTAAACTATGTTCTGGGATGAAAGTTACAGCTTCAGTGAAATCCGTTTGCAAATCGGAGTGATAGATTAGAATCGAGAGCCAACGGTAAGTTTTCTATTTTAAACCATTACACCATTGAAAAACTGGTTACGTTTGCAATCGAAAGAAAAATGACTATAGTTGAAGAGGTAATGGCCCCTAAACTATGTTCTGGGATGAAAGTTACAGCTTCAGTGAAATCCGTTTGCAAATCGGAGTGATAGATTAGAATCGAGAGCCAACGGTAAGTTTTCTATGTTAAACCATTACACCATTGGAAAAACTGGTTACGTTTGCAATCGAAAGAAAAATGACTATAGTTGAAGAGGTAATGGCCCCTAAACTATGTTCTGGGATGAAAGTTACAGCTTCAGTGAAATCCGTTTGCAAATCGGAGTGATAGATTAGAATCGAGAGCCAACGGTAAGTTTTCTATGTTAAACCATTACACCATTGAAAAACTGGTTACGTTTGCAATCGAAAGAAAAATGACTATAGTTGAAGAGGTAATGGCCCCTAAACTATGTTCTGGGATGAAAGTTACAGCTTCAGTGAAATCCGTTTGCAAATCGGAGTGATAGATTAGAATCGAGAGCCAACGGTAAGTTTTCTATGTTAAACCATTACACCATTGAAAAACTGGTTACGTTTGCAATCGAAAGAAAAATGACTATAGTTGAAGAGGTAATGGCCCCTAAACTATGTTCTGGGATGAAAGTTACAGCTTCAGTGAAATCCGTTTGCAAATCGGAGTGATAGATTAGAATCGAGAGCCAACGGTAAGTTTTCTATGTTAAACCATTACACCATTGAAAAACTGGTTACGTTTGCAATCGAAAGAAAAATGACTATAGTTGAAGAGGTAATGGCCCCTAAACTATGTTCTGGGATGAAAGTTACAGCTTCAGTGAAATCCGTTTGCAAATCGGAGTGATAGATTAGAATCGAGAGCCAACGGTAAGTTTTCTATGTTAAACCATTACACCATTGAAAAACTGGTTACGTTTGCAATCGAAAGAAAAATGACTATAGTTGAAGAGGTAATGGCCCCTAAACTATGTTCTGGGATGAAAGTTACAGCTTCAGTGAAATCCGTTTGCAAATCGGAGTGATAGATTAGAATCGAGAGCCAACGGTAAGTTTTCTATGTTAAACCATTACACCATTGAAAAACTGGTTACGTTTGCAATCGAAAGAAAAATGACTATAGTTGAAGAGGTAATGGCCCCTAAACTATGTTCTGGGATGAAAGTTACAGCTTCAGTGAAATCCGTTTGCAAATCGGAGTGATAGATTAGAATCGAGAGCCAACGGTAAGTTTTCTATGTTAAACCATTACACCATTGAAAAACTGGTTACGTTTGCAATCGAAAGAAAAATGACTATAGTTGAAGAGGTAATGGCCCCTAAACTATGTTCTGGGATGAAAGTTACAGCTTCAGTGAAATCCGTTTGCAAATCGGAGTGATAGATTAGAATCGAGAGCCAACGGTAAGTTTTCTATGTTAAACCATTACACCATTGAAAAACTGGTTACGTTTGCAATCGAAAGAAAAATGACTATAGTTGAAGAGGTAATGGCCCCTAAACTATGTTCTGGGATGAAAGTTACAGCTTCAGTGAAATCCGTTTGCAAATCGGAGTGATAGATTAGAATCGAGAGCCAACGGTAAGTTTTCTATGTTAAACCATTACACCATTGAAAAACTGGTTACGTTTGCAATCGAAAGAAAAATGACTATAGTTGAAGAGGTAATGGCCCCTAAACTATGTTCTGGGATGAAAGTTACAGCTTCAGTGAAATCCGTTTGCAAATCGGAGTGATAGATTAGAATCGAGAGCCAACGGTAAGTTTTCTATGTTAAACCATTACACCATTGAAAAACTGGTTACGTTTGCAATCGAAAGAAAAATGACTATAGTTGAAGAGGTAATGGCCCCTAAACTATGTTCTGGGATGAAAGTTACAGCTTCAGTGAAATCCGTTTGCAAATCGGAGTGATAGATTAGAATCGAGAGCCAACGGTAAGTTTTCTATGTTAAACCATTACACCATTGAAAAACTGGTTACGTTTGCAATCGAAAGAAAAATGACTATAGTTGAAGAGGTAATGGCCCCTAAACTATGTTCTGGGATGAAAGTTACAGCTTCAGTGAAATCCGTTTGCAAATCGGAGTGATAGATTAGAATCGAGAGCCAACGGTAAGTTTTCTATGTTAAACCATTACACCATTGAAAAACTGGTTACGTTTGCAATCGAAAGAAAAATGACTATAGTTGAAGAGGTAATGGCCCCTAAACTATGTTCTGGGATGAAAGTTACAGCTTCAGTGAAATCCGTTTGCAAATCGGAGTGATAGATTAGAATCGAGAGCCAACGGTAAGTTTTCTATGTTAAACCATTACACCATTGAAAAACTGGTTACGTTTGCAATCGAAAGAAAAATGACTATAGTTGAAGAGGTAATGGCCCCTAAACTATGTTCTGGGATGAAAGTTACAGCTTCAGTGAAATCCGTTTGCAAATCGGAGTGATAGATTAGAATCGAGAGCCAACGGTAAGTTTTCTATGTTAAACCATTACACCATTGAAAAACTGGTTACGTTTGCAATCGAAAGAAAAATGACTATAGTTGAAGAGGTAATGGCCCCTAAACTATGTTCTGGGATGAAAGTTACAGCTTCAGTGAAATCCGTTTGCAAATCGGAGTGATAGATTAGAATCGAGAGCCAACGGTAAGTTTTCTATGTTAAACCATTACACCATTGAAAAACTGGTTACGTTTGCAATCGAAAGAAAAATGACTATAGTTGAAGAGGTAATGGCCCCTAAACTATGTTCTGGGATGAAAGTTACAGCTTCAGTGAAATCCGTTTGCAAATCGGAGTGATAGATTAGAATCGAGAGCCAACGGTAAGTTTTCTATGTTAAACCATTACACCATTGAAAAACTGGTTACGTTTGCAATCGAAAGAAAAATGACTATAGTTGAAGAGGTAATGGCCCCTAAACTATGTTCTGGGATGAAAGTTACAGCTTCAGTGAAATCCGTTTGCAAATCGGAGTGATAGATTAGAATCGAGAGCCAACGGTAAGTTTTCTATGTTAAACCATTACACCATTGAAAAACTGGTTACGTTTGCAATCGAAAGAAAAATGACTATAGTTGAAGAGGTAATGGCCCCTAAACTATGTTCTGGGATGAAAGTTACAGCTTCAGTGAAATCCGTTTGCAAATCGGAGTGATAGATTAGAATCGAGAGCCAACGGTAAGTTTTCTATGTTAAACCATTACACCATTGAAAAACTGGTTACGTTTGCAATCGAAAGAAAAATGACTATAGTTGAAGAGGTAATGGCCCCTAAACTATGTTCTGGGATGAAAGTTACAGCTTCAGTGAAATCCGTTTGCAAATCGGAGTGATAGATTAGAATCGAGAGCCAACGGTAAGTTTTCTATGTTAAACCATTACACCATTGAAAAACTGGTTACGTTTGCAATCGAAAGAAAAATGACTATAGTTGAAGAGGTAATGGCCCCTAAACTATGTTCTGGGATGAAAGTTACAGCTTCAGTGAAATCCGTTTGCAAATCGGAGTGATAGATTAGAATCGAGAGCCAACGGTAAGTTTTCTATGTTAAACCATTACACCATTGAAAAACTGGTTACGTTTGCAATCGAAAGAAAAATGACTATAGTTGAAGAGGTAATGGCCCCTAAACTATGTTCTGGGATGAAAGTTACAGCTTCAGTGAAATCCGTTTGCAAATCGGAGTGATAGATTAGAATCGAGAGCCAACGGTAAGTTTTCTATGTTAAACCATTACACCATTGAAAAACTGGTTACGTTTGCAATCGAAAGAAAAATGACTATAGTTGAAGAGGTAATGGCCCCTAAACTATGTTCTGGGATGAAAGTTACAGCTTCAGTGAAATCCGTTTGCAAATCGGAGTGATAGATTAGAATCGAGAGCCAACGGTAAGTTTTCTATGTTAAACCATTACACCATTGAAAAACTGGTTACGTTTGCAATCGAAAGAAAAATGACTATAGTTGAAGAGGTAATGGCCCCTAAACTATGTTCTGGGATGAAAGTTACAGCTTCAGTGAAATCCGTTTGCAAATCGGAGTGATAGATTAGAATCGAGAGCCAACGGTAAGTTTTCTATGTTAAACCATTACACCATTGAAAAACTGGTTACGTTTGCAATCGAAAGAAAAATGACTATAGTTGAAGAGGTAATGGCCCCTAAACTATGTTCTGGGATGAAAGTTACAGCTTCAGTGAAATCCGTTTGCAAATCGGAGTGATAGATTAGAATCGAGAGCCAACGGTAAGTTTTCTATGTTAAACCATTACACCATTGAAAAACTGGTTACGTTTGCAATCGAAAGAAAAATGACTATAGTTGAAGAGGTAATGGCCCCTAAACTATGTTCTGGGATGAAAGTTACAGCTTCAGTGAAATCCGTTTGCAAATCGGAGTGATAGATTAGAATCGAGAGCCAACGGTAAGTTTTCTATGTTAAACCATTACACCATTGAAAAACTGGTTACGTTTGCAATCGAAAGAAAAATGACTATAGTTGAAGAGGTAATGGCCCCTAAACTATGTTCTGGGATGAAAGTTACAGCTTCAGTGAAATCCGTTTGCAAATCGGAGTGATAGATTAGAATCGAGAGCCAACGGTAAGTTTTCTATGTTAAACCATTACACCATTGAAAAACTGGTTACGTTTGCAATCGAAAGAAAAATGACTATAGTTGAAGAGGTAATGGCCCCTAAACTATGTTCTGGGATGAAAGTTACAGCTTCAGTGAAATCCGTTTGCAAATCGGAGTGATAGATTAGAATCGAGAGCCAACGGTAAGTTTTCTATGTTAAACCATTACACCATTGAAAAACTGGTTACGTTTGCAATCGAAAGAAAAATGACTATAGTTGAAGAGGTAATGGCCCCTAAACTATGTTCTGGGATGAAAGTTACAGCTTCAGTGAAATCCGTTTGCAAATCGGAGTGATAGATTAGAATCGAGAGCCAACGGTAAGTTTTCTATGTTAAACCATTACACCATTGAAAAACTGGTTACGTTTGCAATCGAAAGAAAAATGACTATAGTTGAAGAGGTAATGGCCCCTAAACTATGTTCTGGGATGAAAGTTACAGCTTCAGTGAAATCCGTTTGCAAATCGGAGTGATAGATTAGAATCGAGAGCCAACGGTAAGTTTTCTATGTTAAACCATTACACCATTGAAAAACTGGTTACGTTTGCAATCGAAAGAAAAATGACTATAGTTGAAGAGGTAATGGCCCCTAAACTATGTTCTGGGATGAAAGTTACAGCTTCAGTGAAATCCGTTTGCAAATCGGAGTGATAGATTAGAATCGAGAGCCAACGGTAAGTTTTCTATGTTAAACCATTACACCATTGAAAAACTGGTTACGTTTGCAATCGAAAGAAAAATGACTATAGTTGAAGAGGTAATGGCCCCTAAACTATGTTCTGGGATGAAAGTTACAGCTTCAGTGAAATCCGTTTGCAAATCGGAGTGATAGATTAGAATCGAGAGCCAACGGTAAGTTTTCTATGTTAAACCATTACACCATTGAAAAACTGGTTACGTTTGCAATCGAAAGAAAAATGACTATAGTTGAAGAGGTAATGGCCCCTAAACTATGTTCTGGGATGAAAGTTACAGCTTCAGTGAAATCCGTTTGCAAATCGGAGTGATAGATTAGAATCGAGAGCCAACGGTAAGTTTTCTATGTTAAACCATTACACCATTGAAAAACTGGTTACGTTTGCAATCGAAAGAAAAATGACTATAGTTGAAGAGGTAATGGCCCCTAAACTATGTTCTGGGATGAAAGTTACAGCTTCAGTGAAATCCGTTTGCAAATCGGAGTGATAGATTAGAATCGAGAGCCAACGGTAAGTTTTCTATGTTAAACCATTACACCATTGAAAAACTGGTTACGTTTGCAATCGAAAGAAAAATGACTATAGTTGAAGAGGTAATGGCCCCTAAACTATGTTCTGGGATGAAAGTTACAGCTTCAGTGAAATCCGTTTGCAAATCGGAGTGATAGATTAGAATCGAGAGCCAACGGTAAGTTTTCTATGTTAAACCATTACACCATTGAAAAACTGGTTACGTTTGCAATCGAAAGAAAAATGACTATAGTTGAAGAGGTAATGGCCCCTAAACTATGTTCTGGGATGAAAGTTACAGCTTCAGTGAAATCCGTTTGCAAATCGGAGTGATAGATTAGAATCGAGAGCCAACGGTAAGTTTTCTATGTTAAACCATTACACCATTGAAAAACTGGTTACGTTTGCAATCGAAAGAAAAATGACTATAGTTGAAGAGGTAATGGCCCCTAAACTATGTTCTGGGATGAAAGTTACAGCTTCAGTGAAATCCGTTTGCAAATCGGAGTGATAGATTAGAATCGAGAGCCAACGGTAAGTTTTCTATGTTAAACCATTACACCATTGAAAAACTGGTTACGTTTGCAATCGAAAGAAAAATGACTATAGTTGAAGAGGTAATGGCCCCTAAACTATGTTCTGGGATGAAAGTTACAGCTTCAGTGAAATCCGTTTGCAAATCGGAGTGATAGATTAGAATCGAGAGCCAACGGTAAGTTTTCTATGTTAAACCATTACACCATTGAAAAACTGGTTACGTTTGCAATCGAAAGAAAAATGACTATAGTTGAAGAGGTAATGGCCCCTAAACTATGTTCTGGGATGAAAGTTACAGCTTCAGTGAAATCCGTTTGCAAATCGGAGTGATAGATTAGAATCGAGAGCCAACGGTAAGTTTTCTATGTTAAACCATTACACCATTGAAAAACTGGTTACGTTTGCAATCGAAAGAAAAATGACTATAGTTGAAGAGGTAATGGCCCCTAAACTATGTTCTGGGATGAAAGTTACAGCTTCAGTGAAATCCGTTTGCAAATCGGAGTGATAGATTAGAATCGAGAGCCAACGGTAAGTTTTCTATGTTAAACCATTACACCATTGAACAACTGGTTACGTTTGCAATCGAAAGAAAAATGACTATAGTTGAAGAGGTAATGGCCCCTAAACTATGTTCTGGGATGAAAGTTACAGCTTCAGTGAAATCCGTTTGCAAATCGGAGTGATAGATTAGAATCGAGAGCCAACGGTAAGTTTTCTATGTTAAACCATTACACCATTGAAAAACTGGTTACGTTTGCAATCGAAAGAAAAATGACTATAGTTGAAGAGGTAATGGCCCCTAAACTATGTTCTGGGATGAAATTTACAGCTTCAGTGAAATCCGTTTGCAAATCGGAGTGATAGATTAGAATCGAGAGCCAACGGTAAGTTTTCTATGTTAAACCATTACACCATTGAAAAACTGGTTACGTTTGCAATCGAAAGAAAAATGACTATAGTTGAAGAGGTAATGGCCCCTAAACTATGTTCTGGGATGAAAGTTACAGCTTCAGTGAAATCCGTTTGCAAATCGGAGTGATAGATTAGAATCGAGAGCCAACGGTAAGTTTTCTAAGTTAAACCATTACACCATTGAAAAACTGGTTACGTTTGCAATCGAAAGAAAAATGACTATAGTTGAAGAGGTAATGGCCCCTAAACTATGTTCTGGGATGAAAGTTACAGCTTCAGTGAAATCCGTTTGCAAATCGGAGTGATAGATTAGAATCGAGAGCCAACGGTAAGTTTTCTATTTTAAACCATTACACCATTGAAAAACTGGTTACGTTTGCAATCGAAAGAAAAATGACTATAGTTGAAGAGGTAATGGCCCCTAAACTATGTTCTGGGATGAAAGTTACAGCTTCAGTGAAATCCGTTTGCAAATCGGAGTGATAGATTAGAATCGAGAGCCAACGGTAAGTTTTCTATGTTAAACCATTACACCATTGAAAAACTGGTTACGTTTGCAATCGAAAGAAAAATGACTATAGTTGAAGAGGTAATGGCCCCTAAACTATGTTCTGGGATGAAAGTTACAGCTTCAGTGAAATCCGTTTGCAAATCGGAGTGATAGATTAGAATCGAGAGCCAACGGTAAGTTTTCTATGTTAAACCATTACACCATTGAAAAACTGGTTACGTTTGCAATCGAAAGAAAAATGACTATAGTTGAAGAGGTAATGGCCCCTAAACTATGTTCTGGGATGAAAGTTACAGCTTCAGTGAAATCCGTTTGCAAATCGGAGTGATAGATTAGAATCGAGAGCCAACGGTAAGTTTTCTAAGTTAAACCATTACACCATTGAAAAACTGGTTACGTTTGCAATCGAAAGAAAAATGACTATAGTTGAAGAGGTAATGGCCCCTAAACTATGTTCTGGGATGAAAGTTACAGCTTCAGTGAAATCCGTTTGCAAATCGGAGTGATAGATTAGAATCGAGAGCCAACGGTAAGTTTTCTATGTTAAACCATTACACCATTGAAAAACTGGTTACGTTTGCAATCGAAAGAAAAATGACTATAGTTGAAGAGGTAATGGCCCCTAAACTATGTTCTGGGATGAAAGTTACAGCTTCAGTGAAATCCGTTTGCAAATCGGAGTGATAGATTAGAATCGAGAGCCAACGGTAAGTTTTCTATGTTAAACCATTACACCATTGAAAAACTGGTTACGTTTGCAATCGAAAGAAAAATGACTATAGTTGAAGAGGTAATGGCCCCTAAACTATGTTCTGGGATGAAAGTTACAGCTTCAGTGAAATCCGTTTGCAAATCGGAGTGATAGATTAGAATCGAGAGCCAACGGTAAGTTTTCTATGTTAAACCATTACACCATTGAAAAACTGGTTACGTTTGCAATCGAAAGAAAAATGACTATAGTTGAAGAGGTAATGGCCCCTAAACTATGTTCTGGGATGAAAGTTACAGCTTCAGTGAAATCCGTTTGCAAATCGGAGTGATAGATTAGAATCGAGAGCCAACGGTAAGTTTTCTATGTTAAACCATTACACCATTGAAAAACTGGTTACGTTTGCAATCGAAAGAAAAATGACTATAGTTGAAGAGGTAATGGCCCCTAAACTATGTTCTGGGATGAAAGTTACAGCTTCAGTGAAATCCGTTTGCAAATCGGAGTGATAGATTAGAATCGAGAGCCAACGGTAAGTTTTCTATGTTAAACCATTACACCATTGAAAAACTGGTTACGTTTGCAATCGAAAGAAAAATGACTATAGTTGAAGAGGTAATGGCCCCTAAACTATGTTCTGGGATGAAAGTTACAGCTTCAGTGAAATCCGTTTGCAAATCGGAGTGATAGATTAGAATCGAGAGCCAACGGTAAGTTTTCTATGTTAAACCATTACACCATTGAAAAACTGGTTACGTTTGCAATCGAAAGAAAAATGACTATAGTTGAAGAGGTAATGGCCCCTAAACTATGTTCTGGGATGAAAGTTACAGCTTCAGTGAAATCCGTTTGCAAATCGGAGTGATAGATTAGAATCGAGAGCCAACGGTAAGTTTTCTATGTTAAACCATTACACCATTGAAAAACTGGTTACGTTTGCAATCGAAAGAAAAATGACTATAGTTGAAGAGGTAATGGCCCTTAAACTATGTTCTGGGATCAAAGTTACAGCTTCAGTGAAATCCGTTTGCAAATCGGAGTGATAGATTAGAATCGAGAGCCAACGGTAAGTTTTCTATGTTAAACCATTACACCATTGAAAAACTGGTTACGTTTGCAATCGAAAGAAAAATGACTATAGTTGAAGAGGTAATGGCCCCTAAACTATGTTCTGGGATGAAAGTTACAGCTTCAGTGAAATCCGTTTGAAAATCGGAGTGATAGATTAGAATCGAGAGCCAACGGTAAGTTTTCTATGTTAAACCATTACACCATTGAAAAACTGGTTACGTTTGCAATCGAAAGAAAAATGACTATAGTTGAAGAGGTAATGGCCCCTAAACTATGTTCTGGGATGAAAGTTACAGCTTCAGTGAAATCCGTTTGCAAATCGGAGTGATAGATTAGAATCGAGAGCCAACGGTAAGTTTTCTATGTTAAACCATTACACCATTGAAAAACTGGTTACGTTTGCAATCGAAAGAAAAATGACTATAGTTGAAGAGGTAATGGCCCCTAAACTATGTTCTGGGATGAAAGTTACAGCTTCAGTGAAATCCGTTTGCAAATCGGAGTGATAGATTAGAATCGAGAGCCAACGGTAAGTTTTCTAAGTTAAACCGTTACACCATTGAAAAACTGGTTACGTTTGCAATCGAAAGAAAAATGACTATAGTTGAAGAGGTAATGGCCCCTAAACTATGTTCTGGGATGAAAGTTACAGCTTCAGTGAAATCCGTTTGCAAATCGGAGTGATAGATTAGAATCGAGAGCCAACGGTAAGTTTTCTATTTTAAACCATTACACCATTGAAAAACTGGTTACGTTTGCAATCGAAAGAAAAATGACTATAGTTGAAGAGGTAATGGCCCCTAAACTATGTTCTGGGATGAAAGTTACAGCTTCAGTGAAATCCGTTTGCAAATCGGAGTGATAGATTAGAATCGAGAGCCAACGGTAAGTTTTCTATGTTAAACCATTACACCATTGAAAAACTGGTTACGTTTGCAATCGAAAGAAAAATGACTATAGTTGAAGAGGTAATGGCCCCTAAACTATGTTCTGGGATGAAAGTTACAGCTTCAGTGAAATCCGTTTGCAAATCGGAGTGATAGATTAGAATCGAGAGCCAACGGTAAGTTTTCTATGTTAAACCATTACACCATTGAAAAACTGGTTACGTTTGCAATCGAAAGAAAAATGACTATAGTTGAAGAGGTAATGGCCCCTAAACTATGTTCTGGGATGAAAGTTACAGCTTCAGTGAAATCCGTTTGCAAATCGGAGTGATAGATTAGAATCGAGAGCCAACGGTAAGTTTTCTATGTTAAACCATTACACCATTGAAAAACTGAATTTCAATAATTTTTATTGGAATTTTCAAGATTATTACATGACATTAGTAAAGGTGTCATATTGATGACGATGTTACTAAAGTATTAACAGGTAAACATATACATAGCAGTAATGTCTCTGTTTTAATAATCACATTTCAAGTATTTCTTTATAGTAAACTTTAATAACATAAAAGCATTGTCATTTTTATTATTATTGCAGAAAATGGAAGATATTTCAAACTATATCAGATCTTCTTTGGAGTTATATGGGTGTATATGAATAGTTTTCTACTGCAGTGTTTTCTTGTAGGCTACCTAGAGAGTATGGTCTTTGGAGAATGGGGTTTTTTAGCCCTCCTGCTGAGACTCCAAAGTCCGTTCTCTGTCATATTATATATTGCAGTAGTAGTTTGATTCATAGATTTAGGTTATTCAGAGTCAATAACAGTTAAGTTTCTGATATATGCATATATATATTGTTGAGTGAAAGGTATGTCATCAATGTCTGAGTGAGTCTTGATTCCAATATGTTTAATAACAATCAAACCATTCTAAACTAAACACAACTATCTAATTAAACTAAAGTATCTAGAGTTCTCCAGTATATTAGAATGTTTATTAGTTCCGATGAGTCAGAGGTATACCTTTGTGTATATATGTTACAACTATATAAATGTATATATTTACAGGGATCCGTATTGTACCAGATGTGCTCTTTTAGTTGAGACAGTCTGGCCACCAAATGTGAGAGAGTGTGAGAATGTTCATAGATCTAATATCTTGGTTTTTGGATATAGCATAGGCCATAGACTTGCCTTATTCTGAAAGGAATGGGCATTTCCCATTTTGATTGCTCTCGATCTTTCTGCTAACAGATTAAATTCGACTCTTCTTAAAATTTCTTGTATTGTTGGAATAGTTGTTGAGTTCCAATTATCCGCAATTGTTATTCTAGTGACTACTAGTACATGGTTAATGATCAGTCTCTCTTTCAAAGGCAAGTCTATAGACCCAATGTGTAATAGTGCTAGACTAGGAGGTATCGTGCTCAACGATACAGGTAATTTTTTGAGCAAGTTCTCTATTTTATTCCACAATTTGGCAATTTTAGGACAGTACCAGAAAAGGTGCAGTATGGTACCAGTTTCGTTGCAGCCTCTCCAACACAGGGGAGATGCACTGGGGTTAAACTTCACAATTTTGTCAGGAGTGTAGTACCAGAGCCATGTCATTTTGAGTAGATTTTCAAAATGAGAAACACAATGAGAAGATTGTCTCAACGACTTGCATGCATCTATCCAGTCATCTTGTTCTATTACTTCACCCAAAGAGTGTTGCCATTTTTGAAATTGCCAATGTGACTTTTTTTCCGTTAGTTTAATTTGTATCTTATAAAATAGTGATATTCCCTTTAGCCCATATTGTTGAGGGTCAAATAGTTTTTTGATTTGTGGAGACAGAAAAGTATCATTTGTTTGATGGGTAGTCAGGAATTTCTTAATTTTATTATATTTTAGTTGGTCATAGACAGGTATATCATATTCGTCTATCAAGTCTTCAAAAGATTTAAATTCTTCTAGTTTATATAGATCCTCTACTAGATTAATACCTTTGTCAATCCAGTTACTTATCTCTAGATTCTTGATGACCATATTTAGATTAATCAGGGGTGCTTTAATAGATTTGGCCAAAGGGTCTTGTTTACAAAGCTTAGTTAATTCTTTCAAAATCTTTAGTGTGTTGGCTGTAATGGGGTTTAAAATTTTCGGTGGTATATCCCAGTTTAATCTGGATTCGATTAGAGCTTTGAAATCATTACAGACAAGTTGTGATTTTTCATATTGTACCCATTGTTTATGGATATTATTGTTCCAGATTGCTCTGGCTTGTTCCAGGATTGCTGCTTTGTAGTATTTATTTAGATCTGGAACACCTAAGCCCAGGTCTGTTGTATGTGTGATGAGAATTTTACTCGAAAATCTGGGTTTTTTATGCATTAATATGAATTTATTAATTAGTTTTTGAGTGGCGTTAAAGAATTTTTGGGGAATTTTTATTGGTATTGTCCTAAATAGGTATAATAATTGGGGGAGTATAAGCATTTTGAAGGCTGCGGATCTGCCGAGCCATGAAAATTCAAATTTCCCTAAATTCTCTAATTTAATTTTTAGTTTTTGTATCCATGGTTCAAAATTGGCGCTGTACAGTTGGGAAATATGTGGTGTGAGATAAATACCTAGATATTTTAGTTGTTTCTCATCCCAGTTATATGGACATAACTCTTTGAGTTTTTTGATGAAGAATGGCTGGATATTGCATGGCATCACTACAGTTTTGTTATCATTTAACTTATAATATGAAACCCTTGAAAATTCCTCAAGTTCAGTCCTGAGGTTTCTTAGTGATGTCATTGGATTCCTGAGATACAAAAGCACATCATCAGCATACAATCCCATTTTGGTTTCTCTACCTTCAACCAATATTCCAGATATCTTAGTGTTGTCCCTTATCTTCTGAGCTAGTGGTTCCATGACAAGAGCAAAGATTAAAGGCGACAGGGGGCATCCCTGTCGAGTTCCGTTTGTAATACTAAATGGGTCTGATATCGTGGCTGAAGAAATTACTCTGGCTGATGGGTTGTTGTATAGTGCCATTATCGCCTTATGCATTTTACCAACGCATCCAAATTTGTCCAGAACACTCGACATATAATTCCAGTTGACTCTGTCGAACGCCTTCTCCGCATCCAATGAGACAAAAAGAGAAGGCGTCCGACAGAGCCCTATACTATGTAGTAAGGTTAGGACTTTTCTCGTTCCATCCTCAGCCCCTCTTCCCTTCACAAAACCAACCTGGTCCATGTTCACTAGTTGTGGGATCAGTGGTGTTAGCCTATTTGCTATTATCGATGCATATATTTTGAGGTCCGTATTAAGCAATGATATCGGCCTGTAACTGGCAGGATCTGTGGGATCTTTCCCTTCTTTGGGGATTGTAGTGACTATAGCTTCAAGGGATTCTTTAGGGAAAGCTCCGAGAGTGGCTGCCTCATTAAAGAAATCTACCAATGGTTTGGCTAGAGTATCCATATGTTTCTTATAGTAGTCATTCAAGAAACCATCCACTCCCGGTGCTTTATCTCTCTTTAGTCTTTTAATTGCTTGTTCAACTTCCTGTTGATAAAATGGGGCATTTATTTGTTTTTGTTCAGATTCTGTTAGTTGAGGGAGATTTATGTTTTCTAAATATTTATTAATGTCTTGGTGAGTTGGTGAGTATGTGGAAGGGTCATCTCTTAGATTATATAATTTTTTGTAATATTGGGCTAATGAATCTACTATATCGTTCGGGTGGTGTGTCATTATGTTTGTATTTGGGTTTTTAATTTTATGAATCCTCTGTCTGATTCGTTTCCCTTTAATTTTAAGGGCCATGGCTTTTCCAGCCTTGTTTTTTTCGTAATACCAATTTTGTTTTAGGATTGTTTGCCATTTATCATAGTGTTCATAGAGTGTGTCTGCTAAGTTCTGTCGGGTAAGTTCTAATTTGGGAATAAGGTTGGTTTTTTTATTAATAAATATATCTCTTTCCAGTGTTCTAATTTCTTTCGTAAGTTCATCAGTATTCTTTTTGAATTTTTTCTTTAAAATCGCTCCTTGTTTTATAAATACTCCTATCATATATGCCTTATGGGCGTTCCATAGTATGGATCTAGAAATGTCATGGGTATCATTTAGTTTAAAGTATTCAGTTAAGTTGTCTTTAATGATTGGGGAAGTATATTCTGATTGTAGAATTAGTTTATTCATTTTCCATGGGATTCTATTTGTTGGTGGATTTTGAAGATTAATTTTTGCAGTAATAGGGGCATGGTCTGACCAACTTCTGATTCCAATTTCTATTTTTGTGATGAGGGGTAAAGTAAATCTATCAGTTAGTATATAGTCTATTCTAGTGAAACATTGGTGGGTTGGGGAATGGAATGTAAATTGTTTACTCTGAGGATGTTGACATCTCCAAGTATCATATAGCTCGTTGGATATTAAACTGGCTTGAATTGAAGTAGGGTTTTTACTTTTGATATTATTACAATCTATAGTGGGGTCAATTATGGCATTAAGATCACCTGCTATAATTAGGGAGCCTTTTTTAAGTTGCATGATTTTTTTTATTTTTTTATTGAGAAATCTTGACTGGTGTTTGTTTGGGGAATAAATATTCGCTATAGTAAAATCTTGTTGATCTATTTTCCCCACAACAACCACCATTCTACCATCAACACTTGAGAATGAATCAGACACTTCGAAACCTAGCGTGTCTTTTATAGCTATACAAGCTCCCCATTTCTTTCTGTCTGTGAGTGTAGCATGGTATATTTTTGAGAAACCTTGCAATTTAAATTTGGTAGCTCCTATTGCGTTCAAGTGTGTCTCCTGTAGACATACTACATCTGATTTTTCTTCTTTTGCTAGTTTGTATAATAAATATCTTTTCCTTGCGGAATTCATTCCTCTCACATTCAGTGTCAATAGGTTAAAGTTTTGGGCCATTGTGTGTATATAAGTGCTTCATTACATCTAATTTATTTTGGAGCAAGTCTGGTTTTGTACGGATCAACCAAGTGAGCTTACAAAGGATATATGAACCACATGTTAAAATACTCATATATAGTTCCTGTAATAAAAAAGGATATATTAGTGTATACCATATATATTCCAACTTCTTCTTCTTTCTTCGGATCTGGAGATTATGTTTTGCAGAAAATGCATACATAACTAATAAGGTCAATATTAACATTTGTAGTAACAGTTTTCTGTAACTCAAAAGTATCAGTAGTAAAGGAGAGAGCAGCTCTGGTGACATGTTGGCATCCGGTTCTACCAAATGCCACCAGATTGATCAAACCTATTTGCTTTAGTTCAGATTAAGTTTCTATAACAAAATAAGGTAGAAATAATTCTAGAATAACGGTTCTAGATAAAACAGTATACCTAAAAGGAAAGTAATTCACCCACAACAAAAGGTGTAAATGAAGATATCTTCAGATCTTCAAGCCCAGCGGCTAGCGTCCACCAGTGTGAGAACTAAGTTCAGTTCAAAGAGTGTATCTTACCTGGTGTAACTCGCTGGTAAGGGTCTCAACCAAACCCTTTTCCTCCAAGGGGACAATAATATGTGCCCTGAGGTTCAAGGGGGTTGTTTGGGGGGAAAGAGTTAGTGGCTAAATGCCCATTTCTTTCAAATGTCAGAGGAAGTTCCAGCTTGGTTATTTCCCTCCTGCTGATCGGATGGTTTGGAAGTATCCATGTTCTGTGGAGAATCAGTCTTATCAGGTCGTCTTGGGGAAGAAAGCTGTTTGGACAGTGATACTTGGTACCTTGGCTTGTCCTGGTGTATTGGTCTGTCCCTGCGGTCTTTAGGGGCTAGAATGGGTATTTCCCATCCAGCCAAGATGTCTGAAGCTTCCTTGGGGGTTTTAGCAACGTAGGTTACTCCATTGTCAATTATTAAAAGCTTTATAGGGAATCCCCATGAGTATTCAATTTTTCTATATCTCAGAGTTGCTGTTATCTGAGCAAATGTCCTTCTTGCCTGAAGTGTTGCCTGTGAAAGGTCCTGGTATAGTACCAGGTCTTGATAGGGTTGAGGAAGCTTTTTCCCTCCTCTTGTAGCTGAGAGGAGTTTTTCTTTTGCGTGGAAGAAATGGATTCGTGTGATCACGTCCCGTGGCAGTTGTCTGGAAATATGTGGAGGTTTGGGCAGACGGTGAGCCCTGTCGATGATCAGCTCATTTTCTTTTAATTCAGGATAAGTGGTTTTGAGAACGTCTTTAACGTAGTCTTTCAAGTCATCTTTACCAACAGATTCCGGCACTCCTCTTAATTTTATATTATTCCGTCTGTTTCTGTCTTCGCTATCGATTATCTTTTCCTTCATCCACTTATTTTGAGCTGATAGTTCTTTGTTCTGTTCTAGTACTTCTTTATGGGAATCTACCAGGTTGTTGTGAGCAATATACATTTCCTCCATTTTTTTCTCCAATGTCTCTATTCTGGCATCTGTCTTTTCTGCTATCTGTGCCACATGACCTATTAAAGCATGCATGTCACTTCTCACTTCTCCTATATCTTTCTGTATCGCTGTTCTAAATTGCGTCATAAAGTTTGTAAAATAGTTTATGAAAAATTTTTGTGACATAGGTTCGTCTGTTGGTTCAATTGTTGTTAAGAGGTCAGAGGTGGGATTGGTAAGAGCAGTAGTTGCGTTTGGTGGAGTTTTGATTAGATCTTGGGTTATGTGAGTATTCTGAGTATCCTCTTTTGCTTCAGGAAGTGTGGTAAGTCCTGGTTTTAGAGGGCTTCTCTCACGGGATTTTTTCATCTTCCTTTGCTGTTGAAATTCTTCCTCATCGCTGTCCTCGGAATATTGTGCTTGGTGACCTCTAGTATAAGGAGTAAGTGGAGCATATCTGTTCCTTAAAAGCTGAGGAGAAGGTGTATGGTAGGAATAGTTTCCCTGTTCGGATTGATCATGTTGATGTCTGGGGCTTTGTTTTTCTCCCACATATAGTGGCGATAATTTCCTTAATGCTGGGGAGTTGTACCTTTTTCCTGTTCTTTGTCTCTGTGTTTGCCATTCTCTTTCCGTGTATTCTGCATGTTCTGCCATTTTCGTTGATTCTTTAGTCTTTGATATGTTCAATCAGAGATATGTTAACAGAAATACACTTTCCTCTATGTAGAGTGATAGGGGGAATGCGTCAAAAAATTACGCGTTGGCCTATAGGAGTAATCCGTATGGCGTCAAACAGATGTACGCATACAACTATGGCAGTCTATGGGAATGCGTAAAAAAGGCCGCTTTGGATAATCCGTATAGCGTCAAACAGGTGTACGCGTACCGCTATGGAAGTCTATGGCAATGCGTAAAAACGGCCGCTATGGGCAAGCCGTATGGCGTCAAACAGATGTACGCGTACCGCTATGGAAGTCTATGGCAATGCGTAAAAACGTACGTGTACGGCCGGGAAGTTCAGAGGTCAGCTTTGCCGCTGCTGAATCTCGTAGCTTGCCGCTGCCTGCCCGTTCTACACACCGCTCAGACGGTGGAGCAGGGCAGAGGTGGGGGAGATGTGAGGGGGCTTCCCAGGGCTCTAGGGGATGGCAGGGGGGATATACAGGGGCTAGATGGGAGCTCCAGGGCCTGCATTAGCGGCGGCCATATTGGATTCTGAAATTTACCTTCGTTTTGCTGAATTTTGATTGTTTTCTTTCTTGAAGGGGTCCACTGTGTCAGTCTTGCTGTGATGCTTCTGTGGAGCTTTTCAGATCTCAGTTTTGTGGAGTATTTTTGCTGTAATTTGCTATTTTCTGTGAAAACCGGCAGCCATCTTGATTTTATAATCCATGGGAGACTTCAGCAGCTTTCCTTGAATTAAGCAGTTTCCCTTTGTTAAAAGCTGTTAAATCTTAGTCCATCTTGTTCAGCAGGTGTTAATTAGTAGGTATGCTGGAAAAAGGGGTCCTCTTTGTTGCTGTGAGTCGCTTTACAGGGCAGTTTTAGCAGAGAGCTATAGACTTACACAGCCATCTCCCTCTGCAGCTGGCCACGCCCCACCTACACCATTGAAAAACTGGTTACGTTTGCAATCGAAAGAAAAATGACTATAGTTGAAGAGGTAATGGCCCCTAAACTATGTTCTGGGATGAAAGTTACAGCTTCAGTGAAATCCGTTTGCAAATCGGAGTGATAGATTAGAATCGAGAGCCAACGGTAAGTTTTCTATGTTAAACCATTACACCATTGAAAAACTGGTTACGTTTGCAATCGAAAGAAAAATGACTATAGTTGAAGAGGTAATGGCCCCTAAACTATGTTCTGGGATGAAAGTTACAGCTTCAGTGAAATCCGTTTGCAAATCGGAGTGATAGATTAGAATCGAGAGCCAACGGTAAGTTTTCTATGTTAAACCATTACACCATTGAAAAACTGGTTACGTTTGCAATCGAAAGAAAAATGACTATAGTTGAAGAGGTAATGGCCCCTAAACTATGTTCTGGGATGAAAGTTACAGCTTCAGTGAAATCCGTTTGCAAATCGGAGTGATAGATTAGAATCGAGAGCCAACGGTAAGTTTTCTAAGTTAAACCATTACACCATTGAAAAACTGGTTACGTTTGCAATCGAAAGAAAAATGACTATAGTTGAAGAGGTAATGGCCCCTAAACTATGTTCTGGGATGAAAGTTACAGCTTCAGTGAAATCCGTTTGCAAATCGGAGTGATAGATTAGAATCGAGAGCCAACGGTAAGTTTTCTATTTTAAACCATTACACCACTGAAAAACTGGTTACGTTTGCAATCGAAAGAAAAATGACTATAGTTGAAGAGGTAATGGCCCCTAAACTATGTTCTGGGATGAAAGTTACAGCTTCAGTGAAATCCGTTTGCAAATCGGAGTGATAGATTAGAATCGAGAGCCAACGGTAAGTTTTCTATGTTAAACCATTACACCATTGAAAAACTGGTTACGTTTGCAATCGAAAGAAAAATGACTATAGTTGAAGAGGTAATGGCCCCTAAACTATGTTCTGGGATGAAAGTTACAGCTTCAGTGAAATCCGTTTGCAAATCGGAGTGATAGATTAGAATCGAGAGCCAACGGTAAGTTTTCTATGTTAAACCATTACACCATTGAAAAACTGGTTACGTTTGCAATCGAAAGAAAAATGACTATAGTTGAAGAGGTAATGGCCCCTAAACTATGTTCTGGGATGAAAGTTACAGCTTCAGTGAAATCCGTTTGCAAATCGGAGTGATAGATTAGAATCGAGAGCCAACGGTAAGTTTTCTATGTTAAACCATTACACCATTGAAAAACTGGTTACGTTTGCAATCGAAAGAAAAATGACTATAGTTGAAGAGGTAATGGCCCCTAAACTATGTTCTTGGATGAAAGTTACAGCTTCAGTGAAATCCGTTTGCAAATCGGAGTGATAGATTAGAATCGAGAGCCAACGGTAAGTTTTCTATGTTAAACCATTACACCATTGAACAACTGGTTACGTTTGCAATCGAAAGAAAAATGACTATAGTTGAAGAGGTAATGGCCCCTAAACTATGTTCTGGGATGAAAGTTACAGCTTCAGTGAAATCCGTTTGCAAATCGGAGTGATAGATTAGAATCGAGAGCCAACGGTAAGTTTTCTATGTTAAACCATTACACCATTGAAAAACTGGTTACGTTTGCAATCGAAAGAAAAATGACTATAGTTGAAGAGGTAATGGCCCCTAAACTATGTTCTGGGATGAAAGTTACACCTTCAGTGAAATCCGTTTGCAAATCGGAGTGATAGATTAGAATCGAGAGCCAACGGTAAGTTTTCTATGTTAAACCATTACACCATTGAAAAACTGGTTACGTTTGCAATCGAAGAAAAATGACTATAGTTGAAGAGGTAATGGCCCCTAAACTATGTTCTGGGATGAAAGTTACAGCTTCAGTGAAATCCGTTTGCAAATCGGAGTGATAGATTAGAATCGAGAGCCAACGGTAAGTTTTCTATGTTAAACCATTACACCATTGAAAAACTGGTTACGTTTGCAATCGAAAGAAAAATGACTATAGTTGAAGAGGTAATGGCCCCTAAACTATGTTCTGGGATGAAAGTTACAGCTTCAGTGAAATCCGTTTGAAAATCGGAGTGATAGATTAGAATCGAGAGCCAACGGTAAGTTTTCTATGTTAAACCATTACACCATTGAAAAACTGGTTACGTTTGCAATCGAAAGAAAAATGACTATAGTTGAAGAGGTAATGGCCCCTAAACTATGTTCTGGGATGAAAGTTACAGCTTCAGTGAAATCCGTTTGCAAATCGGAGTGATAGATTAGAATCGAGAGCCAACGGTAAGTTTTCTAAGTTAAACCATTACACCATTGAAAAACTGGTTACGTTTGCAATCGAAAGAAAAATGACTATAGTTGAAGAGGTAATGGCCCCTAAACTATGTTCTGGGATGAAAGTTACAGCTTCAGTGAAATCCGTTTGCAAATCGGAGTGATAGATTAGAATCGAGAGCCAACGGTAAGTTTTCTATTTTAAACCATTACACCATTGAAAAACTGGTTACGTTTGCAATCGAAAGAAAAATGACTATAGTTGAAGAGGTAATGGCCCCTAAACTATGTTCTGGGATGAAAGTTACAGCTTCAGTGAAATCCGTTTGCAAATCGGAGTGATAGATTAGAATCGAGAGCCAACGGTAAGTTTTCTATGTTAAACCATTACACCATTGAAAAACTGGTTACGTTTGCAATCGAAAGAAAAATGACTATAGTTGAAGAGGTAATGGCCCCTAAACTATGTTCTGGGATGAAAGTTACAGCTTCAGTGAAATCCGTTTGCAAATCGGAGTGATAGATTAGAATCGAGAGCCAACGGTAAGTTTTCTATGTTAAACCATTACACCATTGAAAAACTGGTTACGTTTGCAATCGAAAGAAAAATGACTATAGTTGAAGAGGTAATGGCCCCTAAACTATGTTCTGGGATGAAAGTTACAGCTTCAGTGAAATCCGTTTGCAAATCGGAGTGATAGATTAGAATCGAGAGCCAACGGTAAGTTTTCTATGTTAAACCATTACACCATTGAAAAACTGGTTACGTTTGCAATCGAAAGAAAAATGACTATAGTTGAAGAGGTAATGGCCCCTAAACTATGTTCTGGGATGAAAGTTACAGCTTCAGTGAAATCCGTTTGAAAATCGGAGTGATAGATTAGAATCGAGAGCCAACGGTAAGTTTTCTATGTTAAACCATTACACCATTGAAAAACTGGTTACGTTTGCAATCGAAAGAAAAATGACTATAGTTGAAGAGGTAATGGCCCCTAAACTATGTTCTGGGATGAAAGTTACAGCTTCAGTGAAATCCGTTTGCAAATCGGAGTGATAGATTAGAATCGAGAGCCAACGGTAAGTTTTCTATGTTAAACCATTACACCATTGAAAAACTGGTTACGTTTGCAATCGAAAGAAAAATGACTATAGTTGAAGAGGTAATGGCCCCTAAACTATGTTCTGGGATGAAAGTTACACCTTCAGTGAAATCCGTTTGCAAATCGGAGTGATAGATTAGAATCGAGAGCCAACGGTAAGTTTTCTAAGTTAAACCATTACACCATTGAAAAACTGGTTACGTTTGCAATCGAAAGAAAAATGACTATAGTTGAAGAGGTAATGGCCCCTAAACTATGTTCTGGGATGAAAGTTACAGCTTCAGTGAAATCCGTTTGCAAATCGGAGTGATAGATTAGAATCGAGAGCCAACGGTAAGTTTTCTATTTTAAACCATTACACCATTGAAAAACTGGTTACGTTTGCAATCGAAAGAAAAATGACTATAGTTGAAGAGGTAATGGCCCCTAAACTATGTTCTGGGATGAAAGTTACAGCTTCAGTGAAATCCGTTTGCAAATCGGAGTGATAGATTAGAATCGAGAGCCAACGGTAAGTTTTCTATGTTGAACCATTACACCATTGAAAAACTGGTTACGTTTGCAATCGAAAGAAAAATGACTATAGTTGAAGAGGTAATGGCCCCTAAACTATGTTCTGGGATGAAAGTTACAGCTTCAGTGAAATCCGTTTGCAAATCGGAGTGATAGATTAGAATCGAGAGCCAACGGTAAGTTTTCTATGTTAAACCATTACACCATTGAAAAACTGGTTACGTTTGCAATCGAAAGAAAAATGACTATAGTTGAAGAGGTAATGGCCCCTAAACTATGTTCTGGGATGAAAGTTACAGCTTCAGTGAAATCCGTTTGCAAATCGGAGTGATAGATTAGAATCGAGAGCCAACGGTAAGTTTTCTATGTTAAACCATTACACCATTGAAAAACTGGTTACGTTTGCAATCGAAAGAAAAATGACTATAGTTGAAGAGGTAATGGCCCCTAAACTATGTTCTGGGATGAAAGTTACAGCTTCAGTGAAATCCGTTTGCAAATCGGAGTGATAGATTAGAATCGAGAGCCAACGGTAAGTTTTCTATGTTAAACCATTACACCATTGAAAAACTGGTTACGTTTGCAATCGAAAGAAAAATGACTATAGTTGAAGAGGTAATGGCCCCTAAACTATGTTCTGGGATGAAAGTTACAGCTTCAGTGAAATCCGTTTGAAAATCGGAGTGATAGATTAGAATCGACAGCCAACGGTAAGTTTTCTATGTTAAACCATTACACCATTGAAAAACTGGTTACGTTTGCAATCGAAAGAAAAATGACTATAGTTGAAGAGGTAATGGCCCCTAAACTATGTTCTGGGATGAAAGTTACAGCTTCAGTGAAATCCGTTTGCAAATCGGAGTGATAGATTAGAATCGAGAGCCAACGGTAAGTTTTCTATGTTAAACCATTACACCATTGAAAAACTGGTTACGTTTGCAATCGAAAGAAAAATGACTATAGTTGAAGAGGTAATGGCCCCTAAACTATGTTCTGGGATGAAAGTTACAGCTTCAGTGAAATCCGTTTGCAAATCGGAGTGATAGATTAGAATCGAGAGCCAACGGTAAGTTTTCTATGTTAAACCATTACACCATTGAAAAACTGGTTACGTTTGCAATCGAAAGAAAAATGACTATAGTTGAAGAGGTAATGGCCCCTAAACTATGTTCTGGGATGAAAGTTACAGCTTCAGTGAAATCCGTTTGCAAATCGGAGTGATAGATTAGAATCGAGAGCCAACGGTAAGTTTTCTATGTTAAACCATTACACCATTGAAAAACTGGTTACGTTTGCAATCGAAAGAAAAATGACTATAGTTGAAGAGGTAATAGCCCCTAAACTATGTTCTGGGATGAAAGTTACAGCTTCAGTGAAATCCGTTTGCAAATCGGAGTGATAGATTAGAATCGAGAGCCAACGGTAAGTTTTCTATGTTAAACCATTACACCATTGAAAAACTGGTTACGTTTGCAATCGAAAGAAAAATGACTATAGTTGAAGAGGTAATGGCCCCTAAACTATGTTCTGGGATGAAAGTTACAGCTTCAGTGAAATCCGTTTGCAAATCGGAGTGATAGATTAGAATCGAGAGCCAACGGTAAGTTTTCTATGTTAAACCATTACACCATTGAAAAACTGGTTACGTTTGCAATCGAAAGAAAAATGACTATAGTTGAAGAGGTAATGGCCCCTAAACTATGTTCTGGGATGAAAGTTACAGCTTCAGTGAAATCCGTTTGCAAATCGGAGTGATAGATTAGAATCGAGAGCCAACGGTAAGTTTTCTATGTTAAACCATTACACCATTGAAAAACTGGTTACGTTTGCAATCGAAAGAAAAATGACTATAGTTGAAGAGGTAATGGCCCCTAAACTATGTTCTGGGATGAAAGTTACAGCTTCAGTGAAATCCGTTTGCAAATCGGAGTGATAGATTAGAATCGAGAGCCAACGGTAAGTTTTCTATGTTAAACCATTACACCATTGAAAAACTGGTTACGTTTGCAATCGAAAGAAAAATGACTATAGTTGAAGAGGTAATGGCCCCTAAACTATGTTCTGGGATGAAAGTTACAGCTTCAGTGAAATCCGTTTGAAAATCGGAGTGATAGATTAGAATCGAGAGCCAACGGTAAGTTTTCTATGTTAAACCATTACACCATTGAAAAACTGGTTACGTTTGCAATCGAAAGAAAAATGACTATAGTTGAAGAGGTAATGGCCCCTAAACTATGTTCTGGGATGAAAGTTACAGCTTCAGTGAAATCCGTTTGCAAATCGGAGTGATAGATTAGAATCGAGAGCCAACGGTAAGTTTTCTATGTTAAACCATTACACCATTGAAAAACTGGTTACGTTTGCAATCGAAAGAAAAATGACTATAGTTGAAGAGGTAATGGCCCCTAAACTATGTTCTGGGATGAAAGTTACAGCTTCAGTGAAATCCGTTTGAAAATCGGAGTGATAGATTAGAATCGAGAGCCAACGGTAAGTTTTCTATGTTAAACCATTACACCATTGAAAAACTGGTTACGTTTGCAATCGAAAGAAAAATGACTATAGTTGAAGAGGTAATGGCCCCTAAACTATGTTCTGGGATGAAAGTTACAGCTTCAGTGAAATCCGTTTGCAAATCGGAGTGATAGATTAGAATCGAGAGCCAACGGTAAGTTTTCTATGTTAAACCATTACACCATTGAAAAACTGGTTACGTTTGCAATCGAAAGAAAAATGACTATAGTTGAAGAGGTAATAGCCCCTAAACTATGTTCTGGGATGAAAGTTACAGCTTCAGTGAAATCCGTTTGCAAATCGGAGTGATAGATTAGAATCGAGAGCCAACGGTAAGTTTTCTATGTTAAACCATTACACCATTGAAAAACTGGTTACGTTTGCAATCGAAAGAAAAATGACTATAGTTGAAGAGGTAATGGCCCCTAAACTATGTTCTGGGATGAAAGTTACAGCTTCAGTGAAATCCGTTTGCAAATCGGAGTGATAGATTAGAATCGAGAGCCAACGGTAAGTTTTCTATGTTAAACCATTACACCATTGAAAAACTGGTTACGTTTGCAATCGAAAGAAAAATGACTATAGTTGAAGAGGTAATGGCCCCTAAACTATGTTCTGGGATGAAAGTTACAGCTTCAGTGAAATCCGTTTGCAAATCGGAGTGATAGATTAGAATCGAGAGCCAACGGTAAGTTTTCTATGTTAAACCATTACACCATTGAAAAACTGGTTACGTTTGCAATCGAAAGAAAAATGACTATAGTTGAAGAGGTAATGGCCCCTAAACTATGTTCTGGGATGAAAGTTACAGCTTCAGTGAAATCCGTTTGCAAATCGGAGTGATAGATTAGAATCGAGAGCCAACGGTAAGTTTTCTATGTTAAACCATTACACCATTGAAAAACTGGTTACGTTTGCAATCGAAAGAAAAATGACTATAGTTGAAGAGGTAATGGCCCCTAAACTATGTTCTGGGATGAAAGTTACAGCTTCAGTGAAATCCGTTTGAAAATCGGAGTGATAGATTAGAATCGAGAGCCAACGGTAAGTTTTCTATGTTAAACCATTACACCATTGAAAAACTGGTTACGTTTGCAATCGAAAGAAAAATGACTATAGTTGAAGAGGTAATGGCCCCTAAACTATGTTCTGGGATGAAAGTTACAGCTTCAGTGAAATCCGTTTGCAAATCGGAGTGATAGATTAGAATCGAGAGCCAACGGTAAGTTTTCTATGTTAAACCATTACACCATTGAAAAACTGGTTACGTTTGCAATCGAAAGAAAAATGACTATAGTTGAAGAGGTAATGGCCCCTAAACTATGTTCTGGGATGAAAGTTACAGCTTCAGTGAAATCCGTTTGCAAATCGGAGTGATAGATTAGAATCGAGAGCCAACGGTAAGTTTTCTATGTTAAACCAATTTCAATAATTTTTATTGGAGTTTTTAAAACATATAATATATATACAAGCTTTGAATGGCATGTACATCAAAATAGAAAACACAACAAATGTAGATGTTATACATAGTACAGATATGAGTACAAGTACAAGTATCGTAATCTTTTTCAGCATTGTAGGCCAGTGTTCCAGTGAAGTTCAGGATGGTTATACAGTTGTTATAGAGCTTGATTACAAACATACAAATAAGCTGTTTATTTTTATGCTAGATGGAGAATGCTCAAAGTATTAATATTAACTCGTTGTATATTATTGTGATTGTATTGGTGTTAAATATACACTTATGGGTATGCTCTATATGCGTACATACATGTCTATACGCGAATTTTGTACTTAGAGACCTACAACAAAGCTGATACCATGCCTAATCAGTCTATAATGAGTAGTGGAAGTCTTTCAGAATTATTATCAAACCACAAGTTTGATATAATTCTCCTAGGAAATAAGTAAAATATTAAACTAAACGCTAGTTATAGAAGTTAAGTGAGTGTATAACATACAAATCTACAGATATATATAGTCAGAAGTGAAAAAAAAAAAACTAAAGGCTAATAGCCTTATAAAAACAGAAACCAATTTTTCCTTCATTATTACTCTAGTGGTCAAGAGTTAACAAATGACTAAATAATAAGTTATACCAGCATAATGGATTAGAAGGTATTCCTAATGGCCTCTATTGTGGTAGCGTTGGTTGTTGAGGACTAAGATCCTCTCAACCCGGAGAATGGGGGCTTTAAACCACCCTACAGAGACTCCGGGGAGTGGACCTAGGCTGCAGTCAACCACATAGGGATTTCTAGGGGTGTCCATTAAGTGCTGGTGATATAATGAGCCACTAATATTATGTGAGAGGAGTCAGCTTAGTGCTCCAATATCAAATTAGTTCAAATAGTTATAATATACTAAACAGAACTAAACTAATCTAGACTATACTAAACTAGACTAAACAACTATACTATTGTCCCATATGTCTTGTAGGTTTTATAGTATGAGGTACAGTATCACAGAGTATATGCTCATATATCAGATCCAATCTAATCCAGTCTGAAGTTGAGTCTGCTTGTGTGAGAAGAGGAAGGGTTACCTCATAAAACTCAAAACTCAAGGAGTTTGGACTTCCTGAACACAGTAGGCCATAGACTAGCCCTGTTCAGGAAAGACTGTAGTGTTCCACATCTAATTGACCAGGCTTTTTCAGCTAACAGATTTGTTTCAACTCTTTTCAAAATTTCTCCCATTGTCGGTATTTCTGTGGATTTCCAGTTAGAGGCAATTAGGCCTCTTGTCACAATAAAGATGTGGTTTGAAATCAGTCTTTCCTGAGAGGGCAAGTCCTCAATCCCCAAGTGTAGTAGTGCCATACCAGGAGAAATAGTCTGGAGGGACATTGGAAGCCGACCGAGAAAACGTTCAATATCCTTCCAAAGGTCCTCAATTTTAGGGCATTCCCAGAAAATATGCTCAATGGTACCCGTCAAGCCACAGTTTCTCCAACATAGTGGGGAAGCTTTCATGTCAAATTTTGATATTTTTTCTGGACTCATGTACCACTGCCAAATGATCTTGAGTAATCCCTCATGATGGGCGACACAGTGAGACGATTTTTTCAAGTTTCTAACAGTCATTTCCCATTTCTCCATATCAATTTCAACTCCCAAGAAACTCTGCCATCTCATCAATTGCAATTTAGGGGCCTCTTCTTTCAAATCCAGTAGTGTTTTATAAAAAGTGGCTGTGCCTTTCAGATTAACTCCTTCTGGTTTGATCAATTTATTTATTTTAGGTATTAAGCTGATTGGGGTATAAGGATGTCTTGCTAGGAATCTGTGAATTAGATCATACGTTTGTTTTTCTTCTACTGGAATACCATACATATTTTTTAGGTAGTCAAAGGACCTGATCTCAGAGTTGTCTAGCAAATCCTCTATTGTTTTAATTCCTTGTTCTTCCCATTTTTCCAGGTTTATGTTTTTAAGGACTGCATATAATGTATTCAATGGTGTAGGTATTGGTGTAGACAATAGATCTCCCTTGTGTAGCTGAACTATCTCTTTCCATAGTCTTAAGGTGTTGGCTGATACTGGGTTACGAATTTTAGGTTGGACTTTCCAAACCAGTCTGGATATTAGGAATGTTTTAAATGAACTATATGGGAGATGTTCTTCCTCTATGGAGAGCCACTGTTTATCCCTATCTTCCAACCATATTGTCCTGGATTGATCTAGTATAGTTGCTCTATAGTAAGATTCAATCTTAGGGACACCTAGGCCTAGATCAGAGGTATGTGATGTTAAAATCTTGTGGGAAAATCTGGACTTTTTGTTTGCAAGGACAAATCTATTCAGTATTCTTTGAAGGTCTTCTAGAAATTTTTGGGGAATTCTAATGGGTAGATTTCTGAATAGGTACAGAAGCTGGGGTAGTAACATCATCTTAAATGCGGCAACTCTACCTAGCCAGGAATATTCTAATTTTGCTATATTTTCTAGTTTGGATTTGAGTTTGGTCAGCCAGGGAGTATAATTTTCTCTGAATAGTTGGGCTATTGTAGGGGTTATTTGTATACCTAAATATTTTAGTGTTTTTTCGTTCCATGAGTAATGGCAGAGTCCCTTGAGAGTATCTTTGAGTGTTTGGGGAACAAAACATGGAAGAATAACTGTTTTCTTTTCATTAACCTTATAAAATGATATTTTAGAAAAGTTGTCAAGATCAGTGAGTACATTTGGCAGTGATACAAGAGGCTTTTGTATGAATAGTATGATGTCATCTGCATACAAACTTAATTTTGTTTGGGATTTGTCTAATTTTATACCATAAATTTGAGGATTTTGTCTAATTTGTTGGGCTAATGGTTCCAATGTTAAATTAAATATCAGTGGAGATAGTGGGCAGCCTTGACGGGTACCATTGTTGATATCAAAGGAGTCAGATAGAGATCCTGAAGACATGACTCTGGCAGAGGGATGAGTATATAAGGCCAGAATTGCCCTATGAAGGGGAGCAGGAATTCCGAATTTTGTCAACACCCTAGACAGATACAGCCAGTTAACTCTGTCGAACGCCTTCTCCGCGTCTAAAGAGACGAGGAGGGTAGGCGTCCGACAGAGCTTAAGTTTGTGTAGTAATGCTAAGACTTTCCTAGTGCTATCACTGGTGGATCTACCTCTAGTGAATCCTACCTGGTCAGAATGTATTAATTGGGGCATAAGGGGGGCTAGTCTGTTGGCAATGATTTTGGCATAAATTTTTATATCGGTATTTAAAAGGGATATTGGCCTATAGCTACTGGGGTCTGTTGGGTCTTTATCATCTTTGGGTATTGTAGATATCAATGCTGTGAGTGATTCTTGGGGAAAACTACCTTGTAAAGCTATCTCGTTAAACATTGCCGTAAGTGGTTTGGCTAGTATATCTATAAATTTTTTATAATAGTCGTTAATATAGCCGTCAGGGCCAGGGGCTTTATCGTTTTTAAGTGTGTTGATGGCTGAAATGATTTCTTGTTGTGTAAATGGGACTGCTATGGATTTCTGCTCAAATTCTGATAATGTGGGGAGTTCTACTTTATCTAAATATTGGTCTATTTCTTGTACTGATGGTATATGTGTGTTTGGATCTTTTTCCAGGTTGTACAGGTTTTCATAGTACGATGCCAGGGCATCCACTATGTCCTTGGGGTGATGCACTACTGTATCTGCCTTAGGGTGTTTGATCTTAACTATCCTTTGAGAGATTCTTTTTCCCTTAATTTTTTGTGCCATGGATTTTCCGGCCTTATTCCCTTCATAGTACCAACTCTGTTTCAACATAGTCTGCCATTTATCGTATTGATAAAACATACAATCTGCCAGTTCCTGTCTTTTTTCCTCTAAGGTCATAGTTAGGTTTGTCTTCCCTTTGTTAAAAATTTCTTTTTCCAAACTTTTAATTTCATCTAATAATGAATTGGTCTTTCCAGATATTTTCTTCCTCAATATAGCACTGTATTTCATAATTACCCCTCTCATGAAGGCTTTATGAGTATTCCAGAGTGTAGCTCTGGAGATTTCTTTAGTATCATTAAAGTGAAAGAACTCAAGTAGATCTTTCTTAATGCTGGGAGAGGTAAATTCTGAATTTAAAGTGAACTTGTTTAGTCTCCAGATATATGGTTGTTGGGATGTAGTTTGCAGTTTAAAGCTAGTTGTTATAGGGGCATGATCAGACCATACTCTGGTGCCTATGTCTACATTTGAGACTAGTGGTAATGAGAACCTGTCAGCGAGACAGAAATCTATCCTGGTAAAAGATTTATGGATGGGTGAATAGTAAGTATACTGCTTTTCTTTGGGGTGTGTACACCTCCAAACATCATATAATTCAAATCTAAGCAATGCTGGTTGGAGGATCGAATGTGCTCTTCTGATCTTAGAGGTGCTATCAATTTGGGGGTCAACGATAGAGTTAAAGTCTCCATTGATAAATATATATCCTTTGGCCATATTAGAGATTTTTTGGAGTTTTTTATTGATAAATTTAATCTGATGGAAATTAGGGGCATAAATATTTGCAAAAGTATATTCTTTAGAATTAATTGTTCCAACAATCACTACCATCCTACCATCCTCACTGCTAAATGTTTCCTTTACCACCAGTCCCAACGTATCTTTAATGGCTATACATACCCCCGCTTTTTTCTTATCTTGCAGCGTTGCATGTATTATTGTTGAGTATTGGTATATTTTAAATTTTTTAGCTGCTTTTTTGTTTAGGTGAGTCTCTTGGAGGTATATAATATCAGCTTTGTTTTCCTTTGCCAATTTTTGCAGTAAATACCTCTTCCTACAAGAGTTCAAGCCTCTCACATTTAATGATAACATCTTGCAATCACCTGCCATGTTCTTCACTTTTGTTATTACCTGTGGAATAAAATTGTAAAACAATAAACTCATACATTTCAGACCTTAGAAAAGAAGGATCTTTCCAAATGTCCATTTGGAGTTGACATCTGTGGTGTACCTTATCTCTGCGATTTAAAGAGCAAGTTAGTTGGGAACATTTCCTATAAGACATTAGGGAACAAGAAAAAAACAGTAACATCAACAAATCAAACTTCAGGTCATGTGGGATATATGTGGGCATCCGGTTTTACCCACACATAAACCACTAAGGCTACTGTTCAGTCCAATTAAGCTAAACAGCAAGAGAAAAAGGAAAGCACAGAATAAGAAAAAAGAAGAAAAAAGGAAGAAAAAAAAGAAATTAGTTTCCTGGAGTGTAGATCAGGGAAACAGCAACAAAACTTCAGAGTACTAAAGTTCCGGGTTGTACTTTTTCCAAAAAGTGGGGACACAAGTCCACGGAAAAAGACAAAAAGTGGAGGGGAAAATAGTTTATGGCTTCTCACCCATACAGTCAAGAAGTGCCTGAAGCCTCCGCAGCTTTATCCTTGTCTGGTGTGATGGGTAGTGATGTATCCATTGCTAACGGTTTAGGTAGAAGTGGTGGTTTATAAAGTCTATCTTTCCTCTGATCTCTGGGGACAAAGATAGGGATGTCCCATTTGGCAAAAAGATCTTTTCCTTCCTGTGGTGTTTTGATTATGTGGGTCATGCCACTGTCTCTGACGATCAACTTGGGTGGAAATCCCCAGGAGTATTCCAGCTTGTGATGTCTCAGGGTGTTAGTTATCTGTGCAAATCCTCGTCTGGCAAGTAGGGTGGCTTTGGAGAGGTCCTGGTATAAAATCAGATCTTGATACGGACTGGGCAGTTTCTTCCCAGCTCTTGTCGAGTTAAGTAATAGTTCCTTGACATGGAAGAAGTGGATTCTCGCTATAACGTCCCTTGGCAGATGTTTAGGGATATGGCCAGGTTTGGGCAGTCTATGGGCCCGATCCACAGTCAACTCACTCTCAGTCAAAGTTGGAGAGATCACTTTCAGTATGTTCATTATATAGTCCTTTAGATCATCTGTTTGGACTGTTTCCGGGACCCCTCTTATTTTTATATTGTTTCGTCTGTTTCTGTCCTCCCCATCTGCTATCTTTTCCTTCATCAAGTTATTTTCCTTCACCAACTCTGTGTGTGCATCTACCAGCTCATTGTGGGCTATAGACATCTCCTCTATTCTGTTCTCTAATCTAGAGATCCTCTGGTCATTTTCACTAGTGTAGATGGAAAGATGTGATACCAGGGAGTGAAAGTCACTTCTAAGATCATCATTGTTGCTTTTCATCTCTTTACAGAATGATGTCATGAACTCCCTAAAGAATCTTTGTGTCACAGGCTGGTCTGAGGCATTGAGGGATGTTAAGGAGTCTGGCATGGTGTTTTGGGGTGGTTGGGTGAATGGTTGGTCAGCTGGGTATGGGGAGGATTGTGGCCTTTGTCCTACCTGGGATCCTGGTGGTTCTTGTGTGCTGTTTCCGGAAAAAATTGCGGATTTTCCGGATTTTCCTCCTGAATTCGGATTTTGCATAGACTTATGCGGACTTCTTTCGCGGAATTCCGCGTCGGCGGTTTTCACTCCGTCCTCTTCTTCACCGCTGTCCTCCTCTGCGTGGCCCGCTCTGTCACCTCTCCTATAGGGGGTCTGTAGAGGGGCAAATCGGTTCCTCTGTTCCAGCGGTGGTGGAGTTCTGTAGTTAGCTTCATAGCTGGAGTTAGGCCTGTAATGGCGGCGGCCATCTTGTTTTTCTTCAGAGAAAAAGCTGGAGAGCTTGCGAGGGATGGTGGATCTGTGTTTCTGGTTGCTTCTCGCAGTCTGCCACTTCTCTGTGTTCTCTGGGTGTTCACCCATGTTTTAGGTGAAAATTGGGGCTTTTAGGTCGCTGTAAGTCGCTTTAGAAGGGTGAGATCAGCAGGAGCTACAGGCTCAGGCAACCATTCAGCTCCAGCGTCAAGCCACGCCCCCTTTTCTATGTTAAACCATTACACCATTGAAAAACTGGTTACGTTTGCAATCGAAAGAAAAATGACTATAGTTGAAGAGGTAATGGCCCCTAAACTATGTTCTGGGATGAAAGTTACAGCTTCAGTGAAATCCGTTTGCAAATCGGAGTGATAGATTAGAATCGAGAGCCAACGGTAAGTTTTCTATGTTAAACCATTACACCATTGAAAAACTGGTTACGTTTGCAATCGAAAGAAAAATGACTATAGTTGAAGAGGTAATGGCCCCTAAACTATGTTCTGGGATGAAAGTTACAGCTTCAGTGAAATCCGTTTGCAAATCGGAGTGATAGATTAGAATCGAGAGCCAACGGTAAGTTTTCTATGTTAAACCATTACACCATTGAAAAACTGGTTACGTTTGCAATCGAAAGAAAAATGACTATAGTTGAAGAGGTAATGGCCCCTAAACTATGTTCTGGGATGAAAGTTACAGCTTCAGTGAAATCCGTTTGCAAATCGGAGTGATAGATTAGAATCGAGAGCCAACGGTAAGTTTTCTATGTTAAACCATTACACCATTGAAAAACTGGTTACGTTTGCAATCGAAAGAAAAATGACTATAGTTGAAGAGGTAATGGCCCCTAAACTATGTTCTGGGATGAAAGTTACAGCTTCAGTGAAATCCGTTTGAAAATCGGAGTGATAGATTAGAATCGAGAGCCAACGGTAAGTTTTCTATGTTAAACCATTACACCATTGAAAAACTGGTTACGTTTGCAATCGAAAGAAAAATGACTATAGTTGAAGAGGTAATGGCCCCTAAACTATGTTCTGGGATGAAAGTTACAGCTTCAGTGAAATCCGTTTGCAAATCGGAGTGATAGATTAGAATCGAGAGCCAACGGTAAGTTTTCTATGTTAAAGGGACTCCGAGCTCAAAAAAAAAAAGAAAGTTGTACTCACCATGGGCTTTCTCCAGCCCAGTGCTGGTCGGGAGGTCCCACGCCGGCGTCCTGGCTCCTCTCCTTCTCCCCGCTCCGGAATGGCTGGCAGGCCGCAGCCCGGGCGACACTCTCCCGAGTGTCGGGCTTCTTCTTCCGCATATGACGCGGATTACGTCACACGCCGGCCGCCTCGCGTCATCATGGCGGCCGGCGTGAAAGTACTGCGCATGCGCGCTTTGTTCGCGCATGCGCAGTACTTTCACGCCGGCCGCCATGATGACGCGAGGCGGCCGGCGTGTGACGTAATCCGCGTCATATGCGGAAGAAGAAGCCCGACACTCGGGAGAGTGTCGCCCGGGCTGCGGCCTGCCAGCCATTCCGGAGCGGGGAGAAGGAGAGGAGCCAGGACGCCGGCGTGGGACCTCCCGACCAGCACTGGGCTGGAGAAAGCCCATGGTGAGTACAACTTTCTTTTTTTTTTTGAGCTCGGAGTCCCTTTAAACCATTACACCATTGAAAAACTGGTTACGTTTGCAATCGAAAGAAAAATGACTATAGTTGAAGAGGTAATGGCCCCTAAACTATGTTCTGGGATGAAAGTTACACCTTCAGTGAAATCCGTTTGCAAATCGGAGTGATAGATTAGAATCGAGAGCCAACGGTAAGTTTTCTATGTTAAACCATTACACCATTGAAAAACTGGTTACGTTTGCAATCGAAAGAAAAATGACTATAGTTGAAGAGGTAATGGCCCCTAAACTATGTTCTAGGATGAAAGTTACAGCTTCAGTGAAATCCGTTTGCAAATCGGAGTGATAGATTAGAATCGAGAGCCAACGGTAAGTTTTCTATGTTAAACCATTACACCATTGAAAAACTGGTTACGTTTGCAATCGAAAGAAAAATGACTATAGTTGAAGAGGTAATGGCCCCTAAACTATGTTCTGGGATGAAAGTTACAGCTTCAGTGAAATCCGTTTGCAAATCGGAGTGATAGATTAGAATCGAGAGCCAACGGTAAGTTTTCTATGTTAAACCATTACACCATTGAAAAACTGGTTACGTTTGCAATCGAAAGAAAAATGACTATAGTTGAAGAGGTAATGGCCCCTAAACTATGTTCTGGGATGAAAGTTACAGCTTCAGTGAAATCCGTTTGCAAATCGGAGTGATAGATTAGAATCGAGAGCCAACGGTAAGTTTTCTATGTTAAACCATTACACCATTGAAAAACTGGTTACGTTTACAATCGAAAGAAAAATGACTATAGTTGAAGAGGTAATGGCCCCTAAACTATGTTCTGGGATGAAAGTTACAGCTTCAGTGAAATCCGTTTGCAAATCGGAGTGATAGATTAGAATCGAGAGCCAACGGTAAGTTTTCTATGTTAAACCATTACACCATTGAAAAACTGGTTACGTTTGCAATCGAAAGAAAAATGACTATAGTTGAAGAGGTAATGGCCCCTAAACTATGTTCTGGGATGAAAGTTACAGCTTCAGTGAAATCCGTTTGCAAATCGGAGTGATAGATTAGAATCGAGAGCCAACGGTAAGTTTTCTATGTTAAACCATTACACCATTGAAAAACTGGTTACGTTTGCAATCGAAAGAAAAATGACTATAGTTGAAGAGGTAATGGCCCCTAAACTATGTTCTGGGATGAAAGTTACAGCTTCAGTGAAATCCGTTTGCAAATCGGAGTGATAGATTAGAATCGAGAGCCAACGGTAAGTTTTCTATGTTAAACCATTACACCATTGAAAAACTGGTTACGTTTGCAATCGAAAGAAAAATGACTATAGTTGAAGAGGTAATGGCCCCTAAACTATGTTCTGGGATGAAAGTTACAGCTTCAGTGAAATCCGTTTGCAAATCGGAGTGATAGATTAGAATCGAGAGCCAACGGTAAGTTTTCTATGTTAAACCATTACACCATTGAAAAACTGGTTACGTTTGCAATCGAAAGAAAAATGACTATAGTTGAAGAGGTAATGGCCCCTAAACTATGTTCTGGGATGAAAGTTACAGCTTCAGTGAAATCCGTTTGCAAATCGGAGTGATAGATTAGAATCGAGAGCCAACGGTAAGTTTTCTATGTTAAACCATTACACCATTGAAAAACTGGTTACGTTTGCAATCGAAAGAAAAATGACTATAGTTGAAGAGGTAATGGCCCCTAAACTATGTTCTGGGATGAAAGTTACAGCTTCAGTGAAATCCGTTTGCAAATCGGAGTGATAGATTAGAATCGAGAGCCAACGGTAAGTTTTCTATGTTAAACCATTACACCATTGAAAAACTGGTTACGTTTGCAATCGAAAGAAAAATGACTATAGTTGAAGAGGTAATGGCCCCTAAACTATGTTCTGGGATGAAAGTTACAGCTTCAGTGAAATCCGTTTGCAAATCGGAGTGATAGATTAGAATCGAGAGCCAACGGTAAGTTTTCTATGTTAAACCATTACACCATTGAAAAACTGGTTACGTTTGCAATCGAAAGAAAAATGACTATAGTTGAAGAGGTAATGGCCCCTAAACTATGTTCTGGGATGAAAGTTACAGCTTCAGTGAAATCCGTTTGCAAATCGGAGTGATAGATTAGAATCGAGAGCCAACGGTAAGTTTTCTATGTTAAACCATTACACCATTGAAAAACTGGTTACGTTTGCAATCGAAAGAAAAATGACTATAGTTGAAGAGGTAATGGCCCCTAAACTATGTTCTGGGATGAAAGTTACAGCTTCAGTGAAATCCGTTTGAAAATCGGAGTGATAGATTAGAATCGAGAGCCAACGGTAAGTTTTCTATGTTAAACCATTACACCATTGAAAAACTGGTTACGTTTGCAATCGAAAGAAAAATGACTATAGTTGAAGAGGTAATGGCCCCTAAACTATGTTCTGGGATGAAAGTTACAGCTTCAGTGAAATCCGTTTGCAAATCGGAGTGATAGATTAGAATCGAGAGCCAACGGTAAGTTTTCTATGTTAAACCATTACACCATTGAAAAACTGGTTACGTTTGCAATCGAAAGAAAAATGACTATAGTTGAAGAGGTAATGGCCCCTAAACTATGTTCTGGGATGAAAGTTACAGCTTCAGTGAAATCCGTTTGCAAATCGGAGTGATAGATTAGAATCGAGAGCCAACGGTAAGTTTTCTATGTTAAACCATTACACCATTGAAAAACTGGTTACGTTTGCAATCGAAAGAAAAATGACTATAGTTGAAGAGGTAATGGCCCCTAAACTATGTTCTGGGATGAAAGTTACAGCTTCAGTGAAATCCGTTTGCAAATCGGAGTGATAGATTAGAATCGAGAGCCAACGGTAAGTTTTCTATGTTAAACCATTACACCATTGAAAAACTGGTTACGTTTGCAATCGAAAGAAAAATGACTATAGTTGAAGAGGTAATGGCCCCTAAACTATGTTCTGGGATGAAAGTTACAGCTTCAGTGAAATCCGTTTGCAAATCGGAGTGATAGATTAGAATCGAGAGCCAACGGTAAGTTTTCTATGTTAAACCATTACACCATTGAAAAACTGGTTACGTTTGCAATCGAAAGAAAAATGACTATAGTTGAAGAGGTAATGGCCCCTAAACTATGTTCTGGGATGAAAGTTACAGCTTCAGTGAAATCCGTTTGCAAATCGGAGTGATAGATTAGAATCGAGAGCCAACGGTAAGTTTTCTATGTTAAACCATTACACCATTGAAAAACTGGTTACGTTTGCAATCGAAAGAAAAATGACTATAGTTGAAGAGGTAATGGCCCCTAAACTATGTTCTGGGATGAAAGTTACAGCTTCAGTGAAATCCGTTTGAAAATCGGAGTGATAGATTAGAATCGAGAGCCAACGGTAAGTTTTCTATGTTAAACCATTACACCATTGAAAAACTGGTTACGTTTGCAATCGAAAGAAAAATGACTATAGTTGAAGAGGTAATGGCCCCTAAACTATGTTCTGGGATGAAAGTTACAGCTTCAGTGAAATCCGTTTGCAAATCGGAGTGATAGATTAGAATCGAGAGCCAACGGTAAGTTTTCTATGTTAAACCATTACACCATTGAAAAACTGGTTACGTTTGCAATCGAAAGAAAAATGACTATAGTTGAAGAGGTAATGGCCCCTAAACTATGTTCTGGGATGAAAGTTACAGCTTCAGTGAAATCCGTTTGCAAATCGGAGTGATAGATTAGAATCGAGAGCCAACGGTAAGTTTTCTATGTTAAACCATTACACCATTGAAAAACTGGTTACGTTTGCAATCGAAAGAAAAATGACTATAGTTGAAGAGGTAATGGCCCCTAAACTATGTTCTGGGATGAAAGTTACAGCTTCAGTGAAATCCGTTTGCAAATCGGAGTGATAGATTAGAATCGAGAGCCAACGGTAAGTTTTCTATGTTAAACCATTACACTATTGAAAAACTGGTTACGTTTGCAATCGAAAGAAAAATGACTATAGTTGAAGAGGTAATGGCCCCTAAACTATGTTCTGGGATGAAAGTTACAGCTTCAGTGAAATCCGTTTGCAAATCGGAGTGATAGATTAGAATCGAGAGCCAACGGTAAGTTTTCTATGTTGAACCATTACACCATTGAAAAACTGGTTACGTTTGCAATCGAAAGAAAAATGACTATAGTTGAAGAGGTAATGGCCCCTAAACTATGTTCTGGGATGAAAGTTACAGCTTCAGTGAAATCCGTTTGCAAATCGGAGTGATAGATTAGAATCGAGAGCCAACGGTAAGTTTTCTATGTTAAACCATTACACCATTGAAAAACTGGTTACGTTTGCAATCGAAAGAAAAATGACTATAGTTGAAGAGGTAATGGCCCCTAAACTATGTTCTGGGATGAAAGTTACAGCTTCAGTGAAATCCGTTTGCAAATCGGAGTGATAGATTAGAATCGAGAGCCAACGGTAAGTTTTCTATGTTAAACCATTACACCATTGAAAAACTGGTTACGTTTGCAATCGAAAGAAAAATGACTATAGTTGAAGAGGTAATGGCCCCTAAACTATGTTCTGGGATGAAAGTTACAGCTTCAGTGAAATCCGTTTGCAAATCGGAGTGATAGATTAGAATCGAGAACCAACGGTAAGTTTTCTATGTTAAACCAAGTACATTAATTTTTATTGAAGTTTTACATAACAAGTTATTACATTACAGGCATTAGTGATTATGTATTCATATTTGTACAGCTATATAAATGAATACAGTATAACAGTTAACAACATATCTGTAGTACAGAAATTTATATAACAGATAAAATAAGAAGAATAGTCTGGTTAGAGGGTAGGTAGGAGTTATGCAGGAGTATTTTATTGGTGTGGAGTTGATATGAGGTGGTAGAAGAAGGTTTGGATGCAGATTGTAAGGTGTAATTTAAGTGGACCACTGTGTGTAGAAATCCGCTACCAGCGCAGGATCCCACACACAGTTCCTGAAACTGCATTTCCGTTTTTTTTTGGAAATATGTCTGATTTTACCAGTTCTCCACCTAGGTGTGGATACTTCCCAGTGAGGAAGTAAGCAAGTACCTGAGGTTGAGGGTATCTAACCAGATGGTAAATGTATTCTAACCGGGTTTGGTTGGAAAGAAATAGAGCTGGTGAGAAGTCTGATGTGAGGTTAACTTATCAAATAACCTATATATTGTTTAAAGTAATTGAAACTATGTTTGATCTACAGATAGGAATAACAGAAAGATCTCTTGGATCTGTACTCATTTTTTTTTTATGATAACTAAACCTATTAAGCTAAGAGTTTAATAATTATTAATTTTGTCAAAAAGAATAATCAAATTTTGACGTAACCACGTTTAAACGACATATCTCTGTTTTGTCTAGGCGATGCTTTAAATTACTTCCATAGTTACTAAAGTTGGAATTCTGTATTCCCTAGGATACTGTAGTTCAACCACAGCTCCAGCAGTGAAGAAAGCTGTGTAACAGATCCGTCAAGGATCCTCTCGACCTGGAAAATGGGGGATTTTAACCACCCTACAGAGATTCCAGGGAGCGGATCCTCAACTAAGGAGTCTCATAGGTCTGCCAGAGCTGCAGTGTTTCGTCCAGGTAGGAGAAAGGGAAGCAGAAGATTCCTAACTGACTAACTAACAGTTGTTATGACTTCAATTGTGTATGAGTAGCTGTCATATCAGTTATTTTTGTTGTATATACTACATCTAAAACTAAACTACACATCAAACTATGTACAATTAGAATGTCCCGATTGTGTTTCCAGAGCAAGAGAAATCTACCTATATAAAGATAAGTGAGCAACAGAGCCTTACCTGCGAGTATCCCCTTAGCACATTAAAGTCATACATGAGAGTTACACATGAGAGTACCTCTTATCAAAGAGACCACAGAACTAAAATTCCATTAGTTTGGATTCCCTGTATGCAACAGGCCACAGAGCAGCCACCTCCAGGAAAGCACCCAGGTTTCCACATCTAATCGCCCAGGATTTCTCTGCAATAAGATTTGAATCAACAATACGCAGGATTTCTCCGATTGTTGGGATGACTTTTGATTTCCAGTTGAAAGCTAATTGATTCCTGATAGTTATAAAGATGTGATTATAGATCAATCTTTCCTGGGGTGGCAGATCAATGGTTCCTAAATGCAACAGTGCCATACCAGAGGGTATAGGATGTATAGACATAGGTAATTGTCCCAAGAAGACTCCTATATCTGTTCTGAGTTTCTTCAGTTTGGGGCAGTCCCATAAGATGTGTCCTACGGTACCCGTCCGGTTGCACCCCCTCCAACACAAGGGTGATGCCTTCATGTCAAACTTGGAAATCCTCTCAGGTGTCATGTACCACTGCCAAATGCTCTTTAGTAAGCCTTCAAAGTGTCTCACACAGTGTGAAGACTTCTTTACTGATCTCAAGACCTTTTCCCATTCTTCCATGTCTATCTCAGTTTGGAGATACTCCTGCCAACTATCTAGTTGCCATTGTGGGGTGGAATCTTTCATTTTTAGTAAGGTTTTGTAGAAAATAGATGTTCCCTTATAGTGTGAACCCTGAGGGTGGATAATTTTACTAATTTGTGGGGTCAGAGATACAGGGCTGTACGGGTGATATTTACAGAATTTACTGATTTTCCTATATGTGGGGAGTTCTGTTGGTGGGAGACCATAGGTCTGAGTGAAAAATTCAAATGGTCTCAGTTCTGTGTTATCAAGGAGATCTTCTATGGAGTTAATACCAGAATCTGTCCAGGTTTGTAAATTTAAATTATTTATTAAAGTTTGGAGAGTGATTAAGGGTGTGTCAGACTCTATGGATAAAACGTCCTTTTTGCACAGAGCGGTTAGTTCCTTCCAAATTCTAAGTGTGTTGATTGTTAATGGGTTCTGGATGGTCTGTCTAGTTTTCCAGGCCAGTCTGGCTCCAAGAAACAATTTGTAGTCTCCATAGCTAAGTTGATCCTCTTCAATCGAGAACCATTGTTTTGTGTTATCCCCGAGCCAGACTGCCCTGGACTGATCCATTATTGTAGCCTTATAATAGAATTCCAGGTTGGGGACACCTAGGCCCAAATTAGCAGTATCCATCATTAATATTTTGTTGGAGAACCTGGATTTTTTGTTTAATAATATAAATTGATTAAGAGCTTTTTGTAGGGTGTTGAAGAAGGTTTGGGGTACTTTTATAGGCAAGTTTCTAAAGAGGTATAGAAGTTGGGGAAGAATGAACATTTTAAAGGCTGCATTCCTTCCCAGCCAGGAGTATTCTACTTTTGCAAGATCTTCCAGTTTCTCTTTGAATTTTTTTAACCATGGGGCGTAGTTTTCTTTATAGATATTATTTAGTGTGGGTGTTATATAGATTCCTAAGTATTTTATGACAGTGTCATTCCATAAGAATTCACAAGAGCTTTTTAAGATATCCCTATCTTTCTGTGGGATAAAACATGGGAGAATGGTTGTCTTATTCTTATTTAATTTGTAATATGAGATTTTGGAGAACTCTTCTAGTTCCAATTGAGCATTTGGCAGTGATACAAGTGGTTTCTGGAGGAGGAGGATTACATCATCAGCGTATAAACCCATTTTATGTATGGATTGTTTGTTTTTAATGCCAAAAATTTGTGAATTGTCTCTGATTCTTTGAGCGAGCGGTTCAATCGTTAAATTGAATATTAGGGGTGAGAGGGGGCAACCTTGACGGGTACCGTTTTTAATATCGAAGGGTAGAGATAGTGTGCCTGATGATAGGACTCTGGCAGATGGGTGGGTGTATAGGGCTAAAATGGCCTTGTGTAAGAAGGCAGGGATACCAAATTTGGTGAGCACCTTGGAAAGGTACAGCCAATTGACTCTGTCGAACGCCTTCTCCGCGTCCAAGGAGACAAGGAGGGTAGGCGTCCGACAGAGCCCCACTCTATGGATCAGAGATAAAACCTTGCGAGTGCCATCACTAGTTGACCTATTCTTTGTAAACCCTACCTGATCTGGATGGATAATTTGGGGCATAAGGGGAGATAACCTATTAGCTATTATTCGGGCGTATAGTTTTATGTCAGTGTTTAGTAGGGAGATGGGCCTATAATTACTAGGGTCAGAGGGGTCCTTACCTTCCTTGGGGATTGTAGTTATAAGTGCCGAAAGTGATTCTCTAGGGAAATTGCCTTTAGTAGCTGCTTCATTAAACATATTTGTTAGGGGGGTTACTAGGATAGAAATAAATTTTTTAAAATAATCGTTAATAAAACCGTCTGGTCCTGGGGCTTTGTCTTTCTTTAGGGATCCTATTGCTGCTATTGTTTCTTGCTCTGTGAAGGGAGTTGCTAGGTAATTTTGCTCAAATTCTGTTAGGGAAGGGAGATTTACTTTATCAAGGTATAGTTCTATTTCCTGTGGTAATGGGGTGTGGGTGTTTGGGTCTTTTTCGAGGTTATAAAGGGCTTCATAGTACTCTGCCAGGGCGTTTACAATATCTTTGGGGTGGTGGACTTCTATTTTTGTTTTGGGGTGTGTGATTTTAATAATTCTCTGACGAATTCTTTTTCCCTTAATTTTTTGGGCCATGGCCTTCCCTGCTCTATTATTATCATAGTACCAATTTTGTTTTAATGTGGTTTGCCATTTGTCGTACTGGTAGTACAATTTGTCTGCTAGGGTCTGTCTAGTTTCCTCTAGTTGGGGTATGAGTTCATTCTTGTGATTGTTGTATATTTCTTTCTCTAGTGATTTAATTTTGTCTAATAAGATGTTAGTTTGTTCCCTAACTTTTTTGTTATGAATGGCACTCAACTTAATAAAGGTTCCTCTGATAAATGCTTTATGAGCATTCCAAAGAGTAGAGTTGGATATATCTCCTGTGTCATTGAGTTTGAAATACTCTATTAGTTCCTTTTTGATTATAGGGGAAGTGTGTTCGGAGTGAAGGATGTATTTGTTAAGTCTCCATGTATACTGTTGTTTCACAGAGTTCTGGATATGAAATTTCACTAAGAGAGGTGAGTGGTCTGACCACACTCTAGTACCAATTTCCATCTCTGAGACCAGTGGCAAGGTAAATTGGTCTGTTAGGCAATGGTCAATACGAGTGAAGGATTTATGAATGGTAGAGTAGAATGTGAACTGTTTCTCCTTGGGGTGAATACACCTCCAAGTGTCAAATAGCTCGTTTTTTGTCAAGATTGGTTGTAAAGTGGAGTGTTTAGTTCTTAATTTGGAAGTACAATCTAACTGTGGGTCTGTTATGGAGTTCAGATCTCCAGAGATAAAAAGATATCCTTTCTTGAAATTTGTTATTTTTTTGAGTTTTGAATTGATAAATTTAGTCTGGTGTTGGTTGGGGGCATATAGGTTCACAAAAGTGTAATCCTTAGAGTTCAATTGTCCAGTTATCATTACCATTCTACCATCTTCACTTGAGTATGTGTCTTTTACCACTAGTCCCAGAGAGTCCCTAACTGCTATGAAAGTCCCAGCTTTTTTCTTATTATTCTGTAATGTAGAGTGAAATATATTGGTAAACTGAAATAATTTGTATTTTTTCGCTGCATTTTTGTTCAGGTGAGATTCTTGAACACATATAATATCTGCCTTTTGTTCCTTAATCAGTTTCTGTAAGAGGTATCGCTTCCTGAAAGAATTGAGGCCTCTCACATTAACTGAGAGGAGATTACATTTCTCAGCCATTACACCATGTATATTGCATCACAATTAAATCATACCATTGATTGGGATTTCTGCAGGCAGGCTCTGGAGCATCTCTGATGAAACTTTTTAACTCTACTCTGGTGGAGGGAAACAAGGTTAGTCGGGACATTGACCTATATAGAAATA